>NW_028291975.1:0-62500 GCF_963383615.2 Lipophrys pholis | reverse complement strand
AGTTACAGGAAGTACCTGAACACATCCCTCAGCTGCTGCTGTTAAAATTGTTAAAAATGGTAAATGGACTTTACTTATAGATCTTTTCTACAGCATGATCACCCCCAAAGTGCTTTCCATCATTTATCACATTCATCCATTCACACACACATTCACACACTAATGGAGGCTGCGGCCATGCCAGGCGTTGGGCGTTGCCTGGGAGTGCGTCCATCGTCTTCTGGGAGTACGATTTGTCCCAGTGAAGAAGAGCACTTCTTCTCGAGGGAGTGTCCAGGGCCTTTAGCCTGAGCCTTCATTTGCTGAGGTCTGCTGTTTCCCATGACCCTTGAACCCTGGTCTCACAATGAGCAGCATCAAAGAACTAGTGTTTGTGATGTAAAGGATGCAGTCGAACATGAGTCTGATCTTATCTCAACTATCTGTCATAACGGAATGAGCCACGATTAGCCAGTAATGTTGTGACTTGACTTGATAGTTTATGAGGGACAGTTTAAGATTGATCAATTCAGTGTTTCATCTTTACTTCATGTTTGTATTAAAGGGATGAAATGCAGGATAAAGCTGAAGCGTTAGAAGTAAACATAACCCAGGAATCCTCTCTGAGCTCAACTTTATTAAAACGGTTTGAGACCAATGAGGACTAAACAGGACAGAGCCAGCTTGTTAGTGGACGTTCCAGAGTCTGGGGACGCTTTAGCCTCTGCTGGGGACTGGATCACATCTGGACAGGCCGTCCAATGAAAGTGTGCAGCAGCTTCGTGTCTGCTGCTGCATCGTGTGTTGACACGTCAGCCTGGAGGGGCTGCTGCACCCATCTGTTCTCCACCTTGTGCTTCAGGGGTCCAGCGAACCGGGCGCCATGCTGCAGGAGCCGCCAGCAGGGGGCGCCGGATCCACCTTCACCCCGCTGGTGGTGCTGGAGCTGGCCTCGGACACCCGGGAGGAGGCCATCGCATGGCTGCTGAGCAGGATCAGAGACCCACAGCACCACGGAGGTGTGGAACTTCCCTGGCTGTCGTTCTCCTCGTCTTCCACCCCAGGGTATTAACCCTCCACCCCCTCCAGGCGCAGAGCTTCTGGTGGGGCAGTTGGGTCCAGGAGTGGAGGCCCGGGAGAAAACCAACCCCAACGTGTTCCTGGTGGGCGCGTCCAGACAGAGGCTGCTGTCCGGGGCCGAGGACGTGGGGCTCTTCAAGGAGTACAGCGACGGGTCCATGAGGGGCTTCACCTGCGCCAACAAACTCAACTTTAACGACTTCAAAGGTAAACAGGAAGTTAGAATCTGAGTGGAACGCCGTCAGTCCCTGACCTCTTCAAACTGCCTGAAGGTAGTCTGAGCTGGGATTTAACACATTACTGAATCACACACACACACACACACACACACACACACACACACACACACACACACACACACACACACACACACACACACACACACACACACACACACACACACACACACACACACTCACACATTCACACACACTCAGTCTCCAACAGAACATCCTCTCTGAACCATTGCAACAATAACAATAACACAACTGCAGAGCGGTTACACTGTGTGTGTGTGTCTGGGAGCGCCCCCTATGGTTAATCCTGCAGAACATTACCTGCGACCTTGTGTGAAGGTTCCTCCTCTCCTCTCCTCTCCTCTCCTCTCCTCTCCTCTCCTCTCCCCCCTCCCCTCCTCTCCTCTCCTCTCCTCTCCTCTCCTCCTCTCCTCTCCTCTAATCCCCTCCTCTCCTCTCCTGTCCTCTCTTCCCACATTTTGTGTTTTTTCATTGTCATTTGATGGGGGGTATAGACTTTTTAATAACCCCCCAGACAAACTCTGCCTCCATACATCTGAATGATGTTTCGTCCATGACTGGTGTGGACCAGCAGCATTGTCCTGTTGACCTCCCGTCTCTCCAGGGGACGGCGATGACTTCCTCAGCATGGCCGAGTGTCAGTACATCGTCAAACACGAGCTGGACAACCTGCGAGCCAAAGGCGAGAGTCACGTCCCCGGACACAGCCAGGCCAAACTCTACCCGGGGAAATCTATCAGTGAGTCTGTCCCCCACCGCTCGTCCCTCTGACGTGTCCCGGCTCCACAGCTTTTCACTTTTAGTGCAGTCTCACGCTAACACAAATGTGCACGTCTGTCTCCTGTAATAATCGTCTGTCTGTCTGTCTGTCTGTCTGTCTGTCTGTCTGTCTGTCTGTCTGTCTGTCTGTCTGTCTGTCTGTCTGTCTGTCTGTCTGTCTGTCTGTCTGTCTGTCTGTCTGTCTGTCTGTCTGTCTGTCTGTGTGCGTGCGTGCGTGCGTGTGTGTGTGTGTGTGTGGTTTCATCACTAACACAAACAGCCAGGATTGCTGACTTCGTCATTATTGAATTGTTGCCTTGTAAATGTGAAACGTTTCTGAAACGAGAGCGCCGCGCTGCCACTGGACAGTCAGGGGAGATCAGCCTCCTGCTAAGTGACCACGTCTCTGAGGTTTTGGATTTCATGACCTGTCAAAGTTAAACTCCTGGTCAGCAAAACAAGCGCTCCTTATGGGATCTGGCCTCCATGTTCCACACGCTGGGCTCGGCTGCAGATGATGGAGAGGTGAAGGTGGTGGAGAGGTGAAGGTGGTGGAGAGGTGAGGTGGTGGAGAGGTGAAGGTGATGGAGAGGTGAAGGTGGTGGAGAGGTGAAGGTGGTGGAGAGGTGAAGGTGATGGAGAGGTGAAGGTGATGGAGAGGTGAAGGTGGTGGAGAGGTGAAGGTGGTGGAGAGGTGAAGGTGATGGAGAGGTGAAGGTGGTGGAGAGGTGAAGGTGGTGGAGAGGTGAAGGTGATGGAGAGGTTAAGGTGGTGGAGAGGTGAGGTGAAGGTGGTGGTGTTCAGCTGGACATTAACAAGGAATCTTCACACACATCTGTGTTTTCTTCTGATCGATTCAAAAGCTTGAATAGTGAACAAAGTGAGTCTGATGTGAGGCAGGTCCAGGTACCACGTGCTGGTAACTGGTAACTAGGTAAACAAGCATCGTGTCCAGGTACCACGTGCTGGTAACTGGTAACTAGGTAAACAAGCATAGTGTCCAGGTACAACGTGCTGGTAACTGGTAACTAGGTAAACAAGCATCGTGTCCAGGTACCACGTGCTGGTAACTGGTAACTAGGTAAACAAGCATCGTGTCCAGGTACCACGTGCTGGTAACTGGTAACTAGGTAAACAAGCATAGTGTCCAGGTACAACGTGCTGGTAACTGGTAACTAGGTAAACAAACATAAGCCCGGTTTCCACAGTGCCCCTTGGTGCCGGTACGGGTCAGGTCGGAACCGGTTGTTGTGCGTTTCCACTGACTCAGAACTGTTACCAACCGGTACCATTGGTAACCATTTCTCGCTACCCCTCCACTTGGGGTACCAGGCACAGTGTGCCGGATATGAGGGGGAGGAGCTTCAACACTGCCGTCTGCTCATTGGTCCGTGGCGACCTGTTCTCCCAGCAAGCAGCCATTTCCAATCACTTCTTCTGCAGCAATCAGGAAACTTTTTTGAAAATGTCCTCCCGTTATGGCGTCACATCCTGCATGATTACGACACCGTTCATAACCCCGCCTACATTTCAAACCGTTCCCCGTGTAATGGGTCTGGTTACGGATAGCCGACCCCACCCGACCGGCACCGGCACCAAGGAGCACTGTGGAAACGAGGCTATAGTGTCCAGGTACCACGTGCTGGTGACTGGTAACTAGGTAAACAAACATAGTGTCCAGGTACCACGTGCTGGTAACTGGTAACTAGGTAAACAAACATAGTGTCCAGGTACCACGTGCTGGTAACTGGTAACTAGGTAAACAAACACTGGGACGTGTGGATGATCATTTCTATTTAACCTGTAAAGAAGCTGAAGTCCCCACAGCTTCACATTATTATATTAATATCTGTATTGTAAATATATCAATGTTCATCTTGTGTACTCTGCGTCACCATAAAGAAAAAGTTTAGATTTGAAGGTATTAATGACACTATTCGGTAGGAGGCCTCGGGCAGACCGAGGACACTCTGGAGGACAATGTCTGGGACGAGGGAGGTCTGGACATCCCTGCTTAGACTGCTGCCTCCACGACCCGGCCCCGGATAAGAGGAGGGAGGATGGATGGATGGAGGGAGGGATGGAGGGAGGGATGGATGGATGGATGGATGGAGGGATGGATGGATGGAGGGATGGATGGATGGATGGATGGATGAATGACACTATTTGACCGGTCCGGGTCACTCAAGATGAAATTGTGCTAAAATGTGTTTGACACCTCTGATGTGTGATCGGTTTGGACTGAAAGTGGTTCTGCTTCCATGGAATCAGTCAGAGGCCTTTCACACTGGAGAGTCTGGGACTCAGTCCACCTGCAAGGGGGCGGAGCCAACCGTGTTCAGCCCTTCGTTTGGTTCAGTGTCGTTCACCAGATCAAACCTCCTGGAAAACCTCCTGCAGTTACACCAGCTGCTGGTTAGGGGGCGCTGTCCCTGAAACACACTGACCAGAGAGCAAGTAAACAAGAAACACGGCTCATTGATTGGTCCAGACTGGAAGAGGAGGTCCCGCCCCTTTTGCATTTAGTGGCTAGGCTAGTTAGCTCGTGGCTAATGGGATATATTCAGTCCAGATATCAATGAGTCTTCCTCACTACTTCTTTTCTACTCTTCCTCTTCTTCCTCCTCCTCCTCTACTTCTTCCTCACTTCTTCTTCCTCTCTTCTTCATCTCTTCTTCTTCCTCTCTGTTTCCTCCTCTTCTTCTTCCTCTCTTGTTCTTCCTCTCTACTTCCCCCTCTCTTCTTCCTACTACTTCTTCCTCCTCCTCCTCTTCTTCCTCAGTACTTCTTCCTCACGACTTCCTCTCCTTCGTCCTCAGTACTTCTTCCTCTCTTCCTCCTCTCTACTTCTCCCTCTCTTCTTCCTCACGACTTCCTCTCCTTCTTTCTCATTACATCTTCCTCCTCTCTACTTCTTCCTCTGTTCTTCCTACTTCTTCCTCCTCCTCTACTTCCGCCTCTCTTCTTCTTCCTCACTTTTTCTTCCTCACTACTTCCTCTCCTTCGCCCTCACTACTTCTTTCTCACAACTTCTTCCTCCTCTCTACTTTCTCTCTACTTCTTCCTCCTCTCTACTTCTTCTTCCTCCTCTTCTTCTTCCTCCTCTTCTTCTTCTTCCTCCTCTTCTTCTTCCTCTCTACTTCTTCTTCCTCTCTACTTCGTCCTCCTCTCGACGTCTTCCTTCTCTACTTCTTCCTCTGTTCTTCCTCACTACTTCTTCCTCCTCTCGATGTCTTCCTCCTCTCGATGTCTTCCTTCTCTACTTCCTCCTCTCTACTTCTTCCTCCTCTCGATGTCTTCCTTCTCTACTTCCTCCTCTCTACTTCATGTCTACCTGTGAGATATTTTACAAATTTTTCTTTCTTTATCTACGTGTTCTTATTCACGCAGTGTGGCAGTTGTCCCCGCCACCGTCGGGGTCCACTGAGTCCCCCCCACTGAATCCCCCCACTGAGTCCCTCCACTGAGTCCCTCCACAGAGTCCTCCACAGAGTCCCAGAGTTTCCACAATCATAACCTTTAGACACACTGCTCCCCTTTCAGTCTCTGTCCACTGTGTGTCCTCTGCTTGTCCCCCGTGAGTCCGGCGGCTCCTCCGTTATGGACAGACAGGTGAGGCAGCACACCTGATTCACATCACCTCTCTGCCACACGCAGTTTGCCTTGTTGTTTACTACCCAGAATGCACTGCGCTCTACGTCACATCTCCTCCCCTCGCCAGCTGGAACGTCTGCATGAGAACCAAGACTGATGTTTTCTCTTGTTGGTTCCGGATCACATCTCAAACGCAGCCGCTCAAATGAAACCGACGTTCCCAGGAAGTCAGTGAGGAGACTGTGGTGTGGATCTATCAGGGAAACATGAACTGATCTCTGCTTTCACAAACGTTTCCCCTTTGCAGCCCCTCTGCCTCCTGGATCATCTGTTTCCTAACCAAACCTTTGACACGCTGTTAAGGTTTCCCCATGTTGTTGTTCTGAAACAGAGAGAATCTGGTTACGTGATGCTGTTGCAGCATAATTGAAATGCCAGAAAAAGAGGATTTTCTACATGATGACATTTGTAAAGACGGATTAATTAATTTCTTAATGAAAGAGTTAATAGCCCCAGTCATCATAATTGTGTGAATGTAGCAGGGACTCCACAGGCGCAGCTCTAATGTTTGGGTTCTTCCACAGAATGTCACTACGTCTGTGTGACTGTTTGTTTTTTTAACTGAAGTGACGTTAGTAAGTTGCTGCTTTTGTATAAACCCTTCGCTGCATTCTTTGCCTCTCTCTCCTCCGTTCTGGCTTCAGTATGGAAAAAATAAATATGCAAATGCAGAGCAGTATTCCAACCGGCAGATAAGGAAGCAATGGACCAGCGGCGGAGATAGGACGCTCTATTCAGCTCCCGTGTTCGACAAATCAGACTGAGCGGAATCATTTCCCCACAAATGATCCACTCAGAAAGTGGCAGATGAAGAGATTGGCCCTTCAAACACTTGTAGTTTGCTCTCTGGTGTGTTGGACGCTGGGAATTGGCTCATTGTGCAAAATAATCCCTCTCAGTGTTTCTCTGTGGGCTTTTGTTTTTGGAAAATGAAGCTGCATGTTCAGCTGGGGGACGTGAGTTTATGCAACAGGACAGCAGTGACGTTCTCCTGTCAACAGGAAGTCAGTGAATCCTCCTTCAAATCATTCCCACATCAACATGAACAACCTCAGGCCTCATTTAGACGACGAGTCAAGAAAACACACGTCAGTTTTCATTTCAGAAAAGTTTCACGTTTAGACGACAACATTTTAAAAAGGATGTCTGTTTACCTGGAAATGACAGAAACACTGAAAACAATGTAGTTTCCATGTTGGTCCACTTGTTGGTGCTGTTGTTAGTTTTAGTGCTGGAAACACACACACACACACACACACACACACACACACACACACACACACACACACACACACACACACACACACACACACACACACACAGCAGTGAACAATGAGCTCTAAACATGAACAACAGGAGAACATTCTAGTGGACAGACCATCAAGTTGGATTGTTATTACGGTGACTGTCAAAATAAAACCACCAAGTTGGATTGTTGTTATGGTGACTGTCAAAATAAAACCACCAAATTGGATGGTTATTACGCTGACTGTCAAAATAAAACCACCAAGTTGGATTGTTATTATGGTGACTGTCAAAATAAAACCACCAAATTGGATTGTTATTATGGTGACTGTCAAAATAAAACCACCAAGTTGGATTGTTATTACTGTGACTGTCAAAATAAAACCACCAAGGTGGATTGTTATTACTGTGACTGTCAAAATAAAACCACCAAGTTGGATTGTTATTATGGTGACTGTCAAAATAAAACCACCAAGGTGGATTGTTATTACTGTGACTGTCAAAATAAAAGTACCAACTTGGATTGTTGTTACGGTGACTGTCAAAACAAAAAGTATCCAAAGTACAAGAAGAGTGAAAACGCATAAACATCACGTTTTCACTTGAAACTTTGTGTAAACGGGGCCTCAGTGTCAGGACACGGTTCAAAAGCCGGGATCCTGGCTCTTACGAGGGTTTGTTAGACTTGTTCATGTGTGAAGGCTCCTTGAAACCATCTATTATCCATGTATAGATGAAGACGGGTTATAAACTGGACACACACAGAAAGACAGACGACACTACAAACTCATATTTACATCCGTTTACGGTCGTCCATTAACCTCACATGCATGTTTTTTGGAGTAGCTGAAGGAAACCTGAGCACATGGAAAGTACACTCAGAAAGTATTTTGTTCATTTTCTGACAGTTGCATGTTAAATGTTGTAATCTGTTGCCACCATGTGGCAGAGAGTGTAATTACAGCTGGAGAGGGTAACGTGTTGGTTTTCATCTAGTTCGTCGTCTGCAGTCCAAAGGCATCTTGGTCCAAATGTTTCCTCTGCATGAAAGAGAAGAACTGAAGAGACTTTCTTTCTCTTGGTATAAGAAGGTGAAGTTGGCTTTTCAACCGCTTGGTGAGTCGAAGAACAATTCTTCCCGTTTCAAATGAAAACAATGATTTAGATTATCAAAGATGATCCATCAATCTATCTGTGTTCAGACTATCAGTCTATAAAGTCCTTATTCCCTGGTTTCCTTGTCTCCAGCTCCTTTCCTTACTGTGTTTGTCTGCAGTCTGTGTTCCTGTGCATCCACACTCTTTCTTCTTGTCCTCCAGACGATATCAGACACTACTATGGCGAGGGCCAGGCCCTCTACTTCGGCTTCTTGGAGTACTTCACGTTCGCCCTGGTGCCTATGGCTCTCATCGGTGTGCCTTACTATCTGTTCGACTGGGAGGACTACGACAAATATGTGGTCTTTGCTGCTTTCAACCTGGTGTGGTGCACTATTATCCTGGAGGTACGGAGACACACAAACCACATGGTATGTCTTGTCCAGTGTTGTCCTAGGCTGTGTACTCCACTACCTGCCAGTAAAAACCATAAACTCCCCGGGCGTGTCGAGTGTCGGTTTACTGAACTCCGGTGCTCGGAGCCGCTGAAATCACTTTTTTATTAAACAGCTCCCAAGGTAGAACTTTTTGAAATATGCTCTGACGCTTTCTCCTTGGAAATGGGAGGAAACGCAACTTTTTGAAAACACTCCATGTCCGTCTCCATGGAAACAAAGGAAAATGCCATTTCTGTGAAACGCTGTGCATGCACACCTCAGCCGTAGTAATTACTCCCGTTCTTAAAGTTTACAGCGTATCGGTGGTCATTACATTACAAACTAATTCTGTGTCGTTACAAAAACAAACAACAGCACCAAGTAGTGGCCCAACATATTAACTATATCATTTTTTAGCATTTCTACTGTTTCTGTGTCGGACGTCGTTTTCAAATCGCTGCTGTATTAACGTGAAAACTCTTCAGAAACAAAAACGCAGAACAAACGAGTTTTTGCTCAAAATGTTGTCGTGTAAACAGCCTGAGTGGAAAAACATGTTTTTATTATCTTTTTTTATAGATCTATAGAGCTGAATGTCATCAGTTCATGAGAGTCCTCCCAATTCTTAGAACTGAGATGAATGAAAGAGAGAAAGAAACATTGCATTTAGTATCTAAGCTGCTCTTGTAAACACAGATTCTGAGAAAGAGTCTGTGAAACCGAATGTTCTGACATAACAAGCGTTCAGAGGTCTCACCCTCCGCCTACCCCACCCAGCACAATACAGACTTTAACATGGAGGTCTGCACCACACACACCAGCGCCCAAAAGAATGAAGTGAAAAACCAGTGAGCACGTTAAAGTGAATACATGAAGGCAGAGAATCACAATCTGACTGAACCACAGCCTCCAAGGTCTCAGTGGAAATGGTAGAATCCAGGGATTCCTACAGGAAACGTTGGTCAATCATTGATAGACGTTTCAAATCAGAACGAGGACTGAGACTCGTCTCCTGATAGACCATGTGGGATTATTCTGTTTAAAACCATTTAGTCTTTTTTAGAATAGAATCAATATTTGGCCTCAAGGAGAGAAGAACAGTGTGAACCAACTGGACAAGGTTGGAAGTGCGGCTTAAAAAAAAAAAAAAAAATATATATATATATATATATATATATATATATATATTAGGGATGTCCCGGTAGATATCGGATCAGGGCCGATATTAGTGATTTGTGAGTGATCGGGGATCGGCAAATCCAGCCGATCACCCCGCCGATCTAAAAAAAAAACAACAAAAAAAAACCACGGTCCGCTACGTCACCTAATAACCAGAACAATCAGGGACTAGAAGCTCGGGTGGAGCTGCAGAAGCTAGAAGCAGGCGGAGAGGGGCCATAGACCTATAAAACTAGAGTGATATATAGTGGGTTATGTGTTTATGTGCAGAAGTCTACTTCTAAATTTCTATGTGGTCTGTCTTCTTCTGCGTTTTTATTGTGTTTGGTGAGTCACAGCGCCCCTAAAGGCCTGTCATGTGTACTACATGCCCTGAAGCCTCGTGTTGAGCCGTGTTCATAGTGAGGTGAGGACGGTTTGTTGGGAGAAGGACAGGGAGGACAAAGATCGTTTTATCGTCGTGTGGATGTTCCTCAGTTTATAACAACTAAAGAAAAAGAGAAGAATTTTGATTCAATAATTTCTAGCTAAACAAAGCTTCTGCCAATAGTGCTTTTAGCTTCAGGCATCTTAGTTGCTCCGTCCCTAATATACACACACATATATATATATATATGTTGTCGTATAACATATATATATATATATATATATATATATATATATATATATATATATATATATATATATATATATATATATATATATATATATATATATATATATATACTAGGGACGTCCTGATCACACTTTATGTCCCCGATACCAATCCGATCTTTCAGAATTGAGTATTGGCCGATACCGATACTTTCCCGATCCGATACTTACATTACTATTGCTAAGATACTCAATAGTGTATTTCTGGAGAACTAAGATGTCTGAAGCTAAAAGTACTATTGGCAGAAGATTTGTTTACCTAGAAATTATTGTAAAACTCACTTATTGAATCCTGATTCTTCTCAGAACGACTTCAGAACTTATTTAAACTTTATTCAGTCAGAACAATAAACCCCAGTTACACTCTGCAGTCTTGTTTCTCTTATTTATCTTAACTTAAACAACTTCACCTGGATTCTGTGGCAAATAAAAAAGAATTAAAAATGAAACCCAGTGAATCAGTTTGACTAACATATAAAGTATAAAAACTACAACATAAACAGTATTCAGTAAAACCAATCAGAAGAACCCAGTTCTACTTCAAAGTGTCTTTGGCTGGTTGGGCTGAATATAAGTCCTGAAAAAGTACAAATACAATAATAAAAATAAATAAATAAATCTTAAACATAAATACTCTTAGGCTCCAATGTAACTTCTTTGTGCATTAAATTTCATTCAGTCTTCCTGTAAACGGGTGGCGGTGGTCCCTGAACCAGAACCACCAGAACCAGACAGGTTAGAGGCCCTGCTGACCCTGATGGTCTGGACTCTTCCTCCTACAGTTATGGAAGCGCTGCAGTGCCTCGCTGGCGTTCCGCTGGGGAACTCTGAGCAGGAAGAAGGCCTTCGAAGAACCTCGTCCTGGTTTCCACGGCGTCCTGGGGTTCAACCCGGTGACGGGACGCGAAGAGCCGGTCTACCCCGCCGCTAAGAGGCACCTGCGAGTCTACCTGGTCTCTGTGCCCTTCGTCCTGCTGTGCCTGTACCTGTCGCTCTACGTCATGATGATCTACTTCCTGATGGAAGGCTGGGCACTGACGGTCCACGACCAGGACCCCACCTTCTGGACCGGGATCCTGCTCTTCATCCCCAGTATCATCTACGCCGTGGTCATAGAGGTCCTGAACCTCATCTACAGATATGCTGCAGAGTTCCTCACTGAGTGGGGTGAGTACCTCTGGAGGGGCCAGTCCTGGTCCTGGAGGGGCCAGTCCTGGTCCTGGAGGGGCCAGTCCTGGTCCCGGAGGGGCCAGTCCTGGTCCTGGATGACTTAGGTCTGTTTCTGCTACTACACACATTATTGGCCATCATTACAGTAATTCAATTCAACTTTATTTAAAAAGCACCAAATACAACACAGTCATTTCTAGGAGCTTTTAACAGAGAAAAACCCAACAGATCCACATGAGCAGCAGAGGAAAGGTGGAGGAACCTGCAGAACCAGACTCAGAGGAGGAACCTGCTGAACCAGACTCAGAGGAGGAACCTGCTGAACCAGACTCAGAGGAGGAACCTGCTGAACCAGACTCAGAGGAGGAGAAATAGAATGGGGGAGATACAGACCCTGGTTCTGGTAGAGGGAGGTAGAGAGAGAGGCGGGGGAGAGGTAGAGAGGTGGAGAGAGGCGGGGGAAGAGATGGAGAGAGAGGTAGAGAGTGGTGGAGCAGAGGTAGAGAGAGTGGTTGAGAGAGGTAGAGCGAGGGGTAGAGAGGTGGAGCAGAGGTAGAGCGTGGTTGAGAGTGGTTGAGAGAGGTAGAGTGAGGGGTAGAGAGGTGGAGCAGAGGTAGAGAGAGAGGTGTAGAGAGTGGTGGAGCAGAGGTAGAAAGAGAGGTGTAGAGAGTGGTAGAGAGAGAGGTGGAGCAGAGGTAGAGAGTGGTAGAGAGTGGTGGAGCAGTGGTAGAGAGTGGTAGAGAGAGAGGTGTAGAGTGTGGTAGAGAGAGGTAGAGAGTGGTAGAGAGAGAGGTAGAGAGTGGTGGAGCAGTGGTAGAGAGAGGTAGAGAGAGAGGTGCAGCAGAGATAGAGGGAGAGGTAGAGAGAGGTGGAGCAGAGGTAGAGAGGTGGAGAGAGGCGGGGGAGAGATGGAGAGAGAGGTGGAGCAGAGGTAGAGAGAGAGGTGTAGAGAGTGGTAGAGAGTGGTGGAGCAGAGGTAGAGAGAGTGGTAGAGAGTGGTTGAGAGATAGGTAGAGAGGTGGAGCAGAGGTAGAGAGAGAAGTGTAGAGAGTGGTAGAGAGAGAGGTAGAGAGTGGTGGAGCAGAGGTAGAGAGAGAGGTGTAGAGAGTGGTAGAGAGAGAGGTGGAGCAGAGATAGAGAGAGGTGGAGCAGTGGTAGAGAGTTGTAGAGAGAGAGGTGTAGAGAGTGGTACAGAGAGGTAGCGAGTGGTAGAGAGAGAGGTAGAGAGTGGTAGAGAGAGAGGTGGAGCAGAGGTCGAGAGAGAGGTAGAGAGAGGTAGAGAGAGGTAGAGAGTGGTGGAGCAGTGATAGAGAGTGGTAGAGATAGAGGTGTAGAGAGAGGTAGAGAGTGGTAGAGATAGAGGTGTAGAGAGTGGTAGAGAGAGAGGTGGAGCAGAGGTCGAGAGAGAGGTAGAGAGAGGTGGAGCAGAGGTAGAGAGTGGTGGAGCAGAGGTGCAGCAGAGGTAGAGAGAGGTAGAGAGAGAGGTGGAGCAGAGGTAGAGAGAGAGGTGTAGAAAGTGGTAGAGAGAGAGGTGGAGCAGAGGTAGAGAGTGGTAGAGAGAGAGTGGTACAGAGAGGTAGCAAGTGATAGAGAGAGAGGTAGAGAGTGGTGGAGCAGTGGTAGAGAGAGAGGTGTAGAGAGTGGTAGAGAGAGAGGTGGAGCAGGGGTAGAGAGAGAGGTGGAGCAGGGGTAGAGAGAGGTGCAGCAGAGGTAGGGAGAGAGGTAGAGAGAGAGGTGGAGCAGAGGTAGAGAGAGAGTGGTAGAGAGTGGTGGAGCAGAGGTAGAGAGAGAGGTGGAGCAGAGGTAGAGAGAGAGGTGGAGCAGAGGTAGAGAGAGTGGTAGAGAGAGAGTGGTAGAGAGTGGTAGAGAGTGGTGGAGCAGAGGTAGAGAGAGAGGTGGAGCAGAGGTAGAAAGAGTGGTAGAGAGAGAGGTGTAGAGAGTGGTAGAGAGTGGTGGAGCAGAGGTAGAGAGAGAGGTGGAGCAGAGGTAGAGAGAGAGGTGTAGAGAGTGGTAGAGAGTGGTGGAGCAGAGGTAGAGAGAGAGGTGGAGCAGAGGTAGAGAGAGAGGTGGAGCAGAGGTAGAAAGAGTGGTAGAGAGAGAGGTGTAGAGAGTGGTAGAGAGTGGTGGAGCAGAGGTAGAGAGAGAGGTGGAGCAGAGGTAGAGAGAGTGGTAGAGAGAGGTGGAGCACAGGTAGAGAGAGAGGTGGAGCAGAGGTAGAGGGAGAGGTGGAGCAGAGGTAGAGAGAGTGGTAGAGAGAGAGGTGTAGAGAGTGGTAGAGAGTGGTGGAGCAGAGGTAGAGAGAGAGGTGGAGCAGAGGTAGAGAGAGTGGTAGAGAGAGAGTGGTAGAGAGAGGTGGAGCAGAGGTAGAGGGAGAGGTGGAGCAGAGGTAGAGAGAGTGGTAGAGAGAGAGGTGTAGAGAGTGGTAGAGAGAGGTGGAGCACAGGTAGAGAGAGAGGTGGAGCAGAGGTAGAGAGAGAGGTGGAGCAGAGGTAGAGAGACGGGTAGAGAGAGAGGTAGAGAGGTCGAGGAGGGGAAAGGACAGACGGATTGTCTAGTTGCTCCTCACACGTATTCTCGTCCTCCACCTCGTCCTCCACCTCGTCCTCCACCTCGTCCTCCATCTTGTCCTCCATCTCGTCCTCCATCTTGTCCTCCACCTCGTCCTCCACAGTAATAAACTGAACCACATGAGATTCTGAGATAAAACATTGGCCAGATGGAAAAGTCCAGTGACTGAAACAGACTGAAGCCAGATGTGCTGTTCACTGAGGTGTCAGGTGCTCCAGATGTTTCCTCTAAAATCATCAAATATCTGGAGCAGCGTCTCTTTGGCCTCGTTTAACCTTTTCATTTGAGCAGCCGTCATCTTTTATTTTTTTGTTTCAGAAAGGTTGAAAATGATAGTGTCCATGTTGGACCTCTAGTGGGTGCTGTTGTTAGTTTTAGTACTGAAAACACACACACACACACACACACACACACACACACACACACACACACACACACACACACACACACACACACACACACACACACACACACACACACACACACACACACACAGCAGAGAACAATGAGCTCTAAATATTAACAACAGGAGAACACAGACATTCTAGAGGACAGACCACTAAGTTGGATTGTTATTATGGTGACTGTCAAAATAAAAGTACCAAGTTGGATTGTTATTATCGCGACTGTCAAAATAAAACTACCAAATTGGATTGTTATTATCGTGACTGTCAAAATAAAACACCACGTTGGATGTGCAGTAGAACTAGTTACGACGGCCATGGTGTGCATGTGCATTAGCAGCGTTTCAGAAAAGACACTTTGTCCTCCGCCTGCCCGGAGGTGGAGTCAGACCGTTGATAACAAGTTGTTTCCGGCGGCTCTGAGTGACGTTTCCATTGTTCCACTGCATCTCTAACCGGCGCCATGTTTCTCCTGTGTGTTCAGAAAACCACCGGCTGGAGTCGTCGTATCAGAATCACCTGGTGCTCAAGGTGCTGGTGGTGAGTATCTGTGGTGGTGCTGGTGGGGAGTATCTGTGGTGGTGCTGGTGGGGAGTATCTGTGGTGGTGCTGGTGGTGAGTATCTGTGGTGGTGCTGGTGGGGAGTATCTGTGGTGGTGCTGGTGGGGAGTATCTGTGGTGGTGCTGGTGGGGAGTATCTGTGGTGGTGCTGGTGGGGAGTATCTGTGGTGGTGCTGGTGGGGAGTATCTGTGGTGGGGAGTATCTGTGGTGGTGCTGGTGGGGAGTATCTGTGGTGGGGAGTATCTGTGGTGGTGCTGGTGGGGAGTATCTGTGGTGGTGCTGGTGGGGAGTATCTGTGGTGGTGCTGGTGGGGAGTATCTGTGGTGGGGAGTATCTGTGGTGGTGAGTATCTGTGGTGGTGCTGGTGGGGAGTATCTGTGGTGGTGCTGGTGGGGAGTATCTGTGGTGGTGCTGGTGGGGAGTATCTGTGGTGGTGCTGGTGGGGAGTATCTGTGGTGGTGCTGGTGGGGAGTATCTGTGGTGGTGCTGGTGGGGAGTATCTGTGGTGGTGCTGCTCCATCACGTCCATCACGTTTGACTGCTGATCTTTTCCTCCCAGTTCAACTTCGTCAACTGTTTCGCCTCCCTGTTCTACATCGCCTTCGTCATGCAGGACATGGTGCTGCTCAGACAGGTGGAGACACCAACTACACCCCCACTACACCCTCTACTACACCTTCTACGACACCCTCTACTACACCCTACTACACCCCACTACACCTTCTACTACACCCCACTACAACTTCTACACAGGCATTACACCCTCTGCTACACCCTCACTACCACCCCGCTACACCTTCTACTACACCTTCTACTACATTCTCACGCCATCTTCTACTACACCCTCTACTACACCCCACTACAACTTCTACACCCGCATTACACCTGGTACTACACTCTCACTATGCCTTCTACTACACCCTCACTACATCTTCTACTACACCCCACTACAACCTCACTACACCTTCTACTACACCCTCTACTACACCTTCTACTACACCCTCACTACATCTACTACACCCCACTACCACTTCTACTACACCCTCACTACACCTTCTACTACCCCCTCACTACACCTTCTGCTATGCCCTCACTCTACCTATTACTACCCCCTCCCTACACCCTCACTACACCTTCTATGACTATCCTACTATCCTACACCAACACTCCCACTACACCACCAGTACACTCCTATTTCACCCCTACTACACCCAGTACACCTTCTACTACACCACTACACCCTGACTACACCTTCTACAACACCCAACTGCAACCTCACTACCCTCACTCCACCTTCTACTACACCCTGTACTACACCCCACTACACCTTCTACTACACCCCACTACAACCTCACTACACCCTCTACTAGACCCCACTACACCATCACTACATCTACTACACCCTCTGCTACACCCCACTACAACCTCATTACACCCTCGACTAAACCCACTACACCTTCTACTACACCCCCAATACATGTTCTACTACACCCCACTACACCTATAGTACACCTTCTTCTACACCCCACTACACCCTCTACTACACTCTCACTACATCTACTACACCCTACTACAACTTCTACTACACTTTCACTACACCTTCTACTACCTCCTCACTACTTCTTCTGCTACACCCACTACACATTCACCACACCTTCTACGACAGTCCTACTATCCTACACCCCCACTACACCTCCATGACACTCCTACTACACCCGCTACACATTCACCACACCTTCTACGACTATCCTACTATCCTACACCAACACTCCCACTACACCACCAGTACACTCCTATTTCACCCCTACTACACCCCCACTGCGCCTTCTGTTACACTCCTACTACACCCAGTACACCTTCTACTACACCCCTCTACACCCTGACTACACCTTCTACTACACCCAACTGCAACCTCACTACACCCTATTCTACGCCTTCTACTACACCTTCACTACACTTTCTACTATACCCTCACTCCACCTTCGACTACACCTTCTACTACACCCCACTACAACCTCACTACACCCTCTGCTACACCCCACTACAACCTCATTACACCCTCGACTACACCCACTACACCTTCTACTACACCCTACTACACCTTCTACTACACCCCACCACACCTTCTACTACACCTCTTTCGACCCTCTACTACACCCCCACAATATGTTCTACTACACCCCACCACACCTTCTACTACACCTCTTTCGACCCTCTACTACACCCCCACAATATGTTCTACTACTCCACCACTAAATCCCAACTCTTCTTCGTTCGATTTTATTTGCTTATGTCAAATGTAAAATCTTCATATAACAACATGCCAATGACTTGGTTGTTCGTTCTCAATCCCCCCCACCCCCACCCCACGCTCAGAGTCTGGCCACCCTGCTGATCACCAGTCAGATCCTGAACCAGGTGATGGAGGCCTTCCTGCCCTACTGGCTCCAGAGGCGACGCAACAAGAAGACACTGCGCAGAGTGCAGAAGAGACGGACTCTGGAGGAGCAGGAGCTTCCTCTGGAGGAGCAGGTCCGTCTGGAGGCCGACATGAGCACCTACCTGGTGAGAACACACACACACACACACACACACACACACACACACACACACACACACACACACACACACACACACACACACACACACACACACACACACACACACACACACACACACACACACACACCCCTTTTCTGTGACAGGACTGAGCAGGAGCTGTGTGTGTGTGTGTGTGTGTGTGTGTGTGTGTGTGTGTGTGTGTGTGTGTGTGTGTGTGTGTGTGTGTGTGTGTGTGTGTGTGTGTGTGTGTGTGTGTGTGTGTGTGTGTGTGTGTGTGTGTGTGTGTGTGTGTGTGTGTGTGGTGGTGGTGTCAGGGCACATTTGATGACTACCTGGAGCTCTTCCTGCTCTTCGGCTACGTCAGCCTGTTCTCCTGCGTCTACCCTCTGGCTGCCGTCCTGGTCGTCCTCAACAACGTCACAGAGGTGTACTCTGACGCCTTCAAGATGTGTCGCGTCTTCAAGCGCCCCTTCTCGGACCCAGCGGCGAACATCGGCGTCTGGCAGGTGAGACACTGTGAACCGAGATGTTTTGAAGGGCTTTCAACAACTTTCACAGTTTTCTCTCATTTTCCTCAAACCTTCTTGGACCTTAAGTTCAGGAGAGGTTAAAGCCTCAACTGCTGAAAACCACGTTCCTCCTCATTCCAACTGGGATTGGAGTCAAGAAAGTAGCTTGTTTAATAAATCATCTGAAAGTTGAAAGTTAATAAACAGTTGAAAGTGAAAAAGAAAAAGTGAAATTCTGACTGTTGTTCGTGCTTTCTGGTGTAGAATAAAGTCAAATGTTTCCATATGGAGAATATTGCTGCACTTGTTTTGCAGCATTTAGAATGCATATTGAGGTATTTAGCATGCTTCATGCTGTATTCTGTATATACACTGAACACACTGTGGGGGTTTTCTACCTTTTTTCATGAGCTGAACTTGAAGACCGAAGACTTTTTCTTCTTTCAAGGTTTTTTTATTGAGAAGGAACAACGTTGCGGAAGAACAGGGCAAGTTGGACATCTGAACCCCTTCATAACAGTCCCCATCACAAGACACAAACAGAACCGTGGACAACAAGATAAAAAACAAGAATCAGCTAATGTACCAGTACCAGTGGTAGACATCGACAGAAAATCTGAATAAAGTGAGCAAAAACAAATAAACAGAAGACCTGACAGTGATATACATTCCTCATCAAAATCTTTAGACCAGATACAGAATTCCAAGAATTTGCATTTTGTACTCTTGGATCTTCTAAGACGAGCTTCAAAATACAAAAAGAAGAAATGGGAACAAAACACAAAAACTCTTGAGCAGGACACGTATTGAAAACAACAATTGAAGCAGGCCATTCGTCAGCTGATCAAAAGTTTCAGACTGGTCTGGAACCAGTTGAGGTTTGCCTTTAAAACCCCGAATCTGCACAGAAATGATGATTCCAGGTCATTTTGTGTCGAGTCTTTACTCTGTTGGCGCCTCCTGGTGGCCGAGGCAGAAAACTCACTGGTTTGATTGTTTTAGGATTCTTGAGCTGCAGAAACAAGACATCTCCCAACGAGCCCCGATGCTGGACGCAATGAGACAGACTGGACGCAATGAGACAGACTGGACCCAATGAGACAGACTGGACGCAATGAGACAGACTGGACCCAATGAGACAGACTGGACGCAGTGAGACAGACTGCTGAGGCTGGACACAGTGAGACAGACTGGACACAATGAGACAGACTGGACGCAATGAGACAGACTGGCTGCAGTTAGACAGGCTGGACACAGTGAGACAGGCTGGACACAGTGAGACAGACTGGACGCAGTGAGTCAGGCTGCACGCAGTGAGACAGGCTGCATGCAGTGAGACAGGCTGCACACAGTGAGACAGGATGGACACAGTTAGACAGACGGGACGCAGTGAGACACAGGGGATGCAGTGAGTCAGGCTGCACGCAGTGAGACTGGATGGACACAGTTAGACAGATGGGACGTAATGAGACAGACTGGACACAGTGAGACAGGCTGGATGCAGTGAGACAGACTGCTGAGGCTGGACGCAGTGAGTCAGGCCGCACACAGTGAGGCAGACTGGATGCAGTGAGACAGGCTGGATGCAGTGAGACAGACTGCTGAGGCAGGACGCAGTGAGACAGGCTGGATGCAGTGAGACAGGCTGGATGCAGTGAGACAGACGGGACACAGTGAGACAGACTGGACGCAGTGAGACTGGATGGACACAGTTAGACAGATGGGACGTAATGAGACAGACTGGACACAGTGAGACAGACTGGACGCAGTGAGACAGACTGCTGAGGCAGGACGCAGTGAGACAGGCTGGATGCAGTGAGACAGGCTGGATGCAGTGAGACAGACGGGACACAGTGAGACAGACTGGACGCAGTGAGACAGACTGCTGAGGCAGGACGCAGTGAGACAGGCTGGATGCAGTGAGACAGACGGGACACAGTGAGACAGACGGGACACAGTGAGACAGACTGGACGCAGTGAGACAGACTGCTGAGGCAGGACGCAGTGAGACAGGCTGGATGCAGTGAGACAGACGGGACACAGTGAGACAGACGGGACACAGTGAGACAGACTGGACGCAGTGAGACAGACTGCTGAGGCAGGACGCAGTGAGACAGACGGGACACAGTGAGACAGACTGGACACAGTGAGACACTGATTTCTGACTTTGTGTTTCAGCTGGCCTTCGAGGCCATGAGCGTGATGGCGGTGGTGACGAACTGCGCCCTGATCGGCATGTCTCCTCAAGTCAAAGCATACTTCCCCGACTCGGACAGACAGCTCATCCTGTGGACCGTCGCCATCGAGGTGAACCATCACACTCACACACACTCCCATCGTCTGTTCACACACAACACACAAGTGTTTCCTCTGAGGGGAAGGTACTTCAGTGGGACTGAGTACTGACACTGAGATACTCCACACATACTGTATTGATTGGTCCTTTATTCATCTCGCAAACGGAGATCTTGACAATGAAAAAGACGGTAAAACAGTAGGTAAGGATCGGAGAAAAAACTACAGGAAGACGGTGAGATTAGTCCTGGTCCTTCCCTTCTGTACAGACCAGTCCTACGTCTGATGGCGTGAGACAACCTTGGATAGTTCTGATTCAGAGTTCCAGGTGGAGCGGGGGGGTGGGGTGGGGGTGGGGGGTGTGGTGGGGGGGTGGGGGGCAGAGCGTCCAGGAGAATGTAGATGATTAAACCAGCCCAGACCGGCGGTCTGGAGCAGTCAGTTCTTCATAACAGTTGTTTTCAGTCAGGCTGAGGACAGTTCCTCTCGGCCTTGAGTCCTCAGTCTCTCTGCTGTATGTCCAATATGGTGGCCTTTTAGCTTCCAGCCGAGCTGCCAACTTCTCCAGTTGGATTCCATCCCACGTAAACGTTCAGAAGTCGCATCCTGCTCACTTTGAGTTTGTTTATCACGAGTGTGAGAGTGAAGCGTTCACAGTGAGGCCCAGCAGCCTCCCTAATGCAGCCGCCAGCGTCGTCTCCACTCTGTGATCCATCAGAAAACTGCCAGCTCCAATCAGCAGCATACCTGGTATCATAATTCCAATTATGTAGACGTCTTCCACGTCCTCAATGGGAAGAATGGACAGACACACAATCCTCCAACTCCCACAGGAGTCCATCGTGTATCCAGCAGTCTCCAGGACAGGAGGGCTCTCCTCTGCACAGGCTTATTATCCAATATATGTGGTGGAGAGACCAGCTGATCAAATCAATCATTTAGGTTTGGATAGAGATGCAGAGAGGCTCTACTAGATTCTGACAAATACCAGACAGGACAAGGAGCAGGAAGACAAAGGAGGGAGAGAAAAAGCGTCCGTCTTTGCTGAGAGCAGGAAGAAGACTTTAGGAAGAGGATTTCACTATTTACACTTTGGTTCCCTTCACATGACAACGTGAAAACTTCCATCATCTTTTGGCTTCTGTTCACACAACAACAGCGATCAGAGGCACTGAAAGCACAACTTTTTGAAAACGGCTCCCAAGTGTCCCTGGAAGAAAAACCCAACTTGTCAGGTCACCACATTGGTAGTAACTTGTTCCTCTGCACATGCTCAGTAGAGCCCATCAGAACAAAGTTCCCTCTGTGATGTCAGGACTCTCAGTCCATATTGTCCTGGACCTGCTACTTATTTATTTTTTTATTTTTTCAAAATTATAACAGTCCAGCACAGTACCAGTACAGATGATCTGAAAATTCAAATTAAAGCCACAGCAAATAACTCCAAAGTCATTAGAAGGTTTCAGGTAGTTACTGTCGGAGTTCCCAGGTACTCCAACACTTTGCTGTAAAGACGTCCTTCTGATCGTTAAATAGCACGTCTTAGTCTTTCTAAAGAAATGTAGTCCCACATCAAAGACCTCCCAGATTATTGAAGGAGGTTGATCTCCTCCCCAGTTGGTCTTCACAGCCTTTCAGACCAACGTTAGTAAAACAAGTATTGTGTTCGTTCATGGTCTTCGCGGTTCAGGGAAAGGTCCCACTACACATTGTTCTGGATTAGACGGTACTGTGGATCATCCCACACACCTCAACTCTCTCCCAGAGGCAGTGGAATCCTCTTCCTAAAGTATTCCTACATTCTGGGCAGTTTGGAGAGGCTCTGCTGTGTATTTACGGTACATATTTTTACACTTTTGTAAGCTATTATACTGCATTTCTCTGAATCTGTTACATATCTTCCCAGGTCAAAGTAAGAGTCCCTCCCATACTTTACTTTACATACTGTTTCTCATCATTTCTGTTCTTTGTTAATCTGTCTAGATTCTACTGTTAAAATCTGGAGACAAAATTACATTGTTTAATACTTTCTATAGTACTTGTTTTCAACAAGTTCAAGTCTTCTGGGAAATTGAGAGCATCCATTTTTCTAAGTATATATTGTCTGAGCTGAAGGTATTTGTAAAATTCTTTTGTTTGTAGTTTGTATGTGGTCTGTAAGGACTCCAAACTTTTAAATGTTCCCTGACCCCAAAGTTCATATAGATGGTAACGTCCTGCTTCATCCCAGTTCAGAAAGTTAGATCCAGCACCCCCTCTGGCTGAATCAGGATTCACATAAAGCAGGGGTCTCAAACTCAATGTACCCGGGGGGCCGCTGGAGGCGGAGTCTGGGTGAGGCTGGGTGAGGCTGGGTGAGGCTGGGTGAGGCTGGAGGCATCAGGGGTTCCACAGAAAATCCTCAAATGTCATTATTAACAGTTTTAATGATTTCTTCTGAACATGAATGAAGATCATGAACGGTTCTTCTGAACATGGGTTCTCTTGCCTACACTTCTTCTCACATTTCTGAGCCACATTTGTCTTGAGAGACGAAGCAGCTGTGACCCTCAGGAAGTCTAGAACAGGGTCAGCAACCCACAGCTGGTCCCTCAAGCTGTGGACCGCCACATTTCAATGAATCCGGTCAATAAATCCAACAGTTTGTGGAAATCTACTTTTATAATCAGAAAATACTGGGAACTGGTTCAACAACTAAATAGAACATTAAACCACACCAGACACTCATGGTCCTGAACCTGTCAGGCAATGCTGAGAATAACACACAAGTACCGTCTCTCACATGAGATACAAGAGTAGCAGAAGCTTTTACTTTGAAACTCTTTGATCATAAGGAGCACCATGGCAGGACCATGGCAGATCGCTGCAGTGCATCATGGGAGTTTCTGTCCCTCGTGTTTTAGATGTAATTATTGGGGTTATATTAGGTTAAACAACTCAGTTTATGTTTAGACTCCAAACATTTCCACTTCTGCGTTTATCAGGTAAGTTGACAGGAGCGTTTGACTCGGAGACGGTTGCTTCAATCTCAGACCTTTTGTTGAGCTGATATTGAAATAATAATAATAGATAATATTGGAATAATTCTAGCTTACATTGATGTTGTGCAGTTTTAAATGTTGGCGAGGCCCCGTCCTCCATGTTCTTTTTGTAGTTGTAAAATATCTGGTTTAATTTTTGGCTCTCTGCCAGCCCATATCAAGTCAGAGAGAGCTTTATTTATGTCTTCATGTTGCTGCTCTTCAGAGATGTGAGGAGCACAGAGAGGGTCGCTCATCCTGGGAAGACGTATCATCTTAATGAGATTGACTCTACAGGAAAGGCGAGAGAAGCTTCTCCCAACTTAACATCTGATCCTGAATGTCTTTACCACAGGCTTGACATTGTCAGCGTGAAGGTGACTAACCTCAGGTGTTACTTTAACAACCAGGTGTGTGAATCCCTCTGGTGCCCAGCCAAAGGCTTTTATGAAGTCAGGCTCAGACTCACATGAGAAACCTGCTGGCATGAGTTCAGATTTTCTAAACTTCACCTTATATCCAGAATGTGAGGGAATTCTTCCACCCAGTGGAGGAGTGCAGGTATTCAGTCTGGTGGCTCTGGTAATGTCAGCAGGATGTCGTCGGCGTACAGCAGTACTTTGTGTTGTTCCTGTCACCACTGCTCTTATACTGGTGGTCTGCTGAACAGCAGCTGGACAGCAGCTGGACAGCAGCTGGACAGCAGCTGGACAGCAGCTGGACAGCAGCTGCTCATGGCACCGTAGCTCAAGAGAATAACAGAGGTGACCTCTGACCTCTGGAATTGGGCAGATTAGAACATTTGTTGAGACGAGGCATTTTGTAGGAAAGTCGTATCCATCAAACAAAGTCTGATCGAAAGCCGAAAATTCTCAACACTCCAAGCATCAAATACTTTCTCTGCATCCATTGTTACTATTGAAGCTGGAGTTTGATGGAAATGAAGTAGTGGATGATGTTAATTAAACGTCTTGTGTTATTTGATGAAGTATGTCCTTTTATAAACCCTGTTTGGTCTGCATTAACTATCAGTCACCACTCTTTCTAGTCCATTAGTCAGTATTCTTGAGAGTATTTTTACCTCCACTCCTAGTAGGCTCACTGGACCATAGGAAACACATAGTTCTGGATATTTCCCTTTTTTGGGGGATAATATGAGCTAAGTACATAGATTTTGGGAGTTCATCCTCTTCAAAAGATTTGTTGAACAAATGTTGTAGTAATTTGTTAATTTTGCTTTTCATTTTTCTATAAAACTGTGTACAGGATCCATCGGTCCCTGGACTTTTATTTGACTGAGGAGCTTGCTTAGTCGATTTCTGTTAATGTTTTAGTTTGACAGTCGTCGTAATAACAATCCAACTTGGTAATTTTATTTTGACAGTCATCGTAATAATAACAATCCAACTTGGTACTTTTATTTTGACAGTCAGCATAATAACAATCCAACTTGGTACTTTTATTTTGACAGTCACGATAATAATAATCCAACTTGGTACTTTTATTTTGACAGTCACCATAATAACAATCCTTACTTAGTGCTCTGTCCTCTAGAATGTCTGTGTTCTCCTGTTGTTAATATTTAGAGCTCATTGTTCTCTGCTGTGTGTGTGTGTGTGTGTGTGTGTGTGTGTGTGTGTGTGTGTGTGTGTGTGTGTGTGTGTGTGTGTGTGTGTGTGTGTGTGTGTGTGTGTGTGTGTGTGTGTGTGTGTGTGTGTGTGCAGTAAACATTGTGAAGGAGTGAAAAGGGAAATCGTAAACATTTTGAATCTCTGTGGAACTTTTGAGCTAATGTGTGGATGTGTGCCTTTTATAGGGTTAAACTATATAAACTCTACATTCTAGGAGCTCTTCTGCTGATCACACATAAGATAATCACAGTAAGAAAGCTGAACCAGTGAATACAGAGACTAAGAACTGTAGAGAAAACCTGACAGCAAAACTCCAAACCAACATGGAGACTTAGAACAATGGAGGATGTAAAGGAAAAGCTGCCACAGCCAACAGCGCTATATATTCCT
Organism: Lipophrys pholis; assembly: GCF_963383615.2. Classification (NCBI taxonomy): domain Eukaryota; kingdom Metazoa; phylum Chordata; class Actinopteri; order Blenniiformes; family Blenniidae; genus Lipophrys; species Lipophrys pholis. The sequence goes on along the minus strand of NW_028291975.1, from coordinate 37,048 downwards.
CTTCATGTTAATGTTGTGAAACACTTTGCCATGGCTTTGTTTGATAAAGGTAAGCTAATTAAATAAACCTCATCTCTATTCACAGTTTACATCAGCTTGATAAATGCTGGATAAAGATCTTAATGGAGATTTAAACAAACATCCTTGTTAGATGTTCCTGACATGCTGGGATGTTTCCCCACTAGATGGAGCCACAGTTTAAACTACACACACACACACACACACACACACACACACACACACACACACACACACACACACACACACACACACACACACACACACACACACACACACACACACACACACACACAGTAATGCTGTTGAAGACATTCACAGAGAAAATGTTTGTATATCAGAGATGTTAACAGGCTCTGTCTTGTTTTAGTCTCACACTGTGAAATACCTCATAGAGTTCTCTCTGTGTGTGTGTGTGTGTGTGTGTCTGTGTGTGTGTGTGTGTGTGTGTGTGTGTGTGTGTGTGTGTGTGTGTGTGTGTGTGTGTGTGTGTGTGTGTGTGTGTGTGTGTGTGTGTGTGTGTGTGTGTGTGTGTGTGTGTGTGTGTGTGTTGAGCTCCAGGCTTTGCAGGTGATTCTTCCTCCTCCTCAGCTGCTGTCTGGAGGCTCTGATGGTTGATTTAACTCTGGTTTGATTGATTCTCTCCTCAAAGAACAAGGAAGTTGTTTAAGATGTAATCTGCTGCAGGTTTGGAACCAGAGCTCCCTCATCCGTCTTTTATCAAAGACCTGGTCGTTGTTGTTGTGCTTCTGTGAAAAACAAAACAACAAAAACATTATAATAATTCAGATATGCTGAAAACAGTGTAGTTAACATGCCAGGCCACTAGTTGGTGCTGTTGGTTGTTCTTGTGATGAAACCACCACACACACACACACACACACACACACACACACACACACACACACACACACACACACACACACACATCATCATTTGTGGTTTTTGCTCATTTGTTTATGATTTTAGTGCTTCTGAACTCTCATGTGGCCACAAGTATAAAACATATAAAACGTTTACCTCGATCAATATATTCCAAATATTCTTTATTCAGTGAATCTGAGATTTTATGAACTTTCTTACGATTGATCTCAAATCTCATTAATTCCTTCTTTTGGAAATTTTATAGCATAGCTTTCACATATGAGTATACACAATACACAATGTATGATAATACACAATATATCACAGTTCAGTCATTTATATATGTCACCATCTTTAATATCATGATAGTTAACAGTTATTTGTTTTTAGTACATTTTAGCACTTTTTATTTCCTACATGTGTTTAATACGTACTTTGTTTATTCCTGTGTTTTACTAGTTGTTGTTGGGGGTTTTCTGCTGCTGAAAATACACAATTTCCCACGAGACATGAACAAACCATCTATTTCTGACATGATCTTCCAAACCTGGTCCTGGATAATTATTATTTTAAGAAAAAAACCCAACGTGTACAGACTGAGAAGCTCATGTGGTTGAATGATCTTCTATCATAAAAATAAAATGCTGAGCATACACATATCCAGGAGGGTTAACTTCTGAGCAGGTGGAACTAACTGCAGCCTGATTTACATCCAGGAATGGAGAGTTGAGAACAGACTGCTGTCATGGTCTGTTTTCATACTGAGGAGTCATGGGAAGACTGACGGGCTGAAGAGAAGCTGGTGTGTCTGAGCCTGTGCAGAGAGTTTAAAGCAGAAATGCTTCTCTTGTAAGGACACTGCTGACAGACGGTTGTTGGGGTTTATGGTTGGTTATTAGCATTAAATTACTCTAACTAATAAGTTACTGAAAGTAATAAATCACTGGAAGTAATTTATGAAACATTTTAATTATTAATGGAGGTAAACTATCATTTACTCATTAGCAACTAAAGTAATTGAGTAATTACTTAAAGTTAATAAATTATCAAAAAAAAATAATGAAAAATTATTAACTTGAATCAATTCGTTATTTATTCATTAATAATAAATTGGGGCACCACCAGAGAATCTGGAAATAGCTAATACCAACATATCAGTCTCGTTTGTAAAAAATTTAAGTTAGTTAATATTTCTGTGTAAAAATATAACAATCTCAAATAAAAGGGAAGGTGTGAGATCCGAGCACAGACTGTTACAAACCAGTGAATTGTCACCAATAAATACACAATAATCACCAAGAATTGTTCAATTCAGCTAACAGGCGTTTATTAATAAAATGTATTAATTCATAAATAATTCGGAAATCATGTCTGTGTTCTCCTGTTGTTAATGTTTAGAGCTCATTGTTCTCTGCTGTGTGTGTGTGTGTGTGTGTGTGTGTGTGTGTGTGTGTGTGTGTGTGTGTGTGTGTGTGTGTGTGTGTGTGTGTGTGTGTGTGTGTGTGTGTGTGTGTGTGTGTGTGTGTGTGTGTGTGTAATGACCACAAATGTCCACCAGGTGGAGGCAGACATTGGAGGTTCCGGGTGCTGTCCACTAGAGATGTCTGACTTGCTCTTTCTGGGCGGTTGCTTAGCGACCAGACAAACAAGACACCTGTCGCGCGCGGTGGGGTTCTCACAGAGACAAAATGGTGGCACGGTTTCACCGATGCAGAACTGTTACCATGACGACTGAACGGCTTTGTTGGCCCGGTTCTGAACGCCGGAGTGTTAACTTGACGTCGGAACATGCAGTTAGAACTCTGGTGACCATACCAGCGGCACAAGATAGCAGTTTGGTTGCTAAATGTGACTGTGTGTGTGAGCGTTTATCTAACTGAGCTCACCGAGCGGTGGCGCGCAAAGTCTGGGTTGGTAGAAGAAGGAGAGTTCTGGCGAGAAAGTTCAGTTCTGATTCCCGGTTCCTTTACACACAGATCCAGTGGCTTCTGGAAGCTCACCTGGATCTCTGGTGTCTGAGGGGAAGGAACAGAGTTTCGTACTCGCGATGGTGCGTGTGAGCGTCGCGTTCACAGACAGATGGCAGCTCCATAAGTGACACATTAACACATTGCATATTAACTTCAGGTTAGTTTAACAACGCTGCCCAGAGAAAAGCTCTCTTACTCAGGGATGGACGGGGGGGAAACGTGGTTCCGTGGCCGGGGAAAACCCTCGATTTGCAGCTGCAAGCGTGTCTCTGGCGTCCCAGAGAAAAGAAAACCAGACTTGCGCTTTCTGGCGTGCCAACATGTGGAGGTCCACAAACAATCCTGTGAGTGATCCGGCGCTTCTTGCGGGGGTGTGGAGAAGCGAAGTTTAGCTCGTGGCGTCTTGGAGCAAGCTCATGTTAGCTGGTGGCGTCCTGGAGCAGGCTCATGTTAGCTGGTGGCGTCTTGTGGTAGGCTCGTGTTAGCTGGTGGCGTCCTGGAGCAGGCTCATGTTAGCTGGTGGCGTCTTGTGGTAGGCTCGTGTTAGCTGGTGGCGTCTTGTGGTAGGCTCGTGTTAGCTGGTGGCGTCCTGGAGCAGGCTCATGTTAGCTGGTGGCGTCCTGGAGCAGGCTCATGTTAGCTGGTGGCGTCCTGGAGCAGGCTCATGTTAGCTGGTGGCGTCTTGTGGCAGGCTCATGTTAGCTGGTGGCGTCTTGTAGCAGGCTCATGTTAGCTGGTGGCGTCTTGTAGCAGGCTCATGTTAGCTGGTGGCGTCTTGTAGCAGGGTCATGTTAGCTGGTGGCGTCTTGTAGCAGGCTCATGTTAGCTGGTGGCGTCTTGTAGCAGGCTCATGTTAGCTGGTGGCGTCTTGTAGCAGGGTCATGTTAGCTGGTGGCGTCTTGTAGCAGGTTCATGTTAGCTGGTGGCGTCCTGTAGCAGGTTCATGTTAGCTGGTGGCGTCTTGTAGCAGGCTCATGTTAGCTGGTGGCATCTTGTAGCAGGCTCATGTTAGCTGGTGGCGTCTTGTAGCAGGTTCATGTTAGCTGGTGGCGTCCTGTAGCAGGTTCATGTTAGCTGGTGGCGTCTTGTAGCAGGCTCATGTTAGCTGGTGGCGTCCTGTAGCAGGGTCATGTTAGCTAGTGGCGTCTTCTAGCAGGGTCATGTTAGCTGGTGGCGTCTTGTAGCAGGCTCATGTTAGCTGGTGGCGTCTTGTAGCAGGCTCATGTTAGCTGGTGGCATCTTGTAGCAGGCTCATGTTAGCTGGTGGCGTCCTGTAGCAGGTTCATGTTAGCTGGTGGCGTCCTGTAGCAGGTTCATGTTAGCTGGTGGCATCCTATAGCAGGGTCATGTTAGCTGGTGGCGTCTTCTAGCAGGGTCATGTTAGCTGGTGGCGTCTTCTAGCAGGGTCATGTTAGCTGGTGGCGTCTTGTAGCAGGGTCATGTTAGCTGGTGGCGTCTTGTACAGGGTCATGTTAGCTGGTGGCATCTTGTAGCAGGCTCATGTTAGCTGGTGGCGTCCTGTAGCAGGCTCATGTTAGCTGGTGGCATCTTGTAGCAGGCTCATGTTAGCTGGTGGCGTCTTGTAGCAGGCTCATGTTAGCTGGTGGCGTCCTGTAGCAGGGTCATGTTAGCTGGTGGCGTCTTGTAGCAGGGTCATGTTAGCTGGTGGCGTCCTGTAGCAGGGTCATGTTAGCTGGTGGCGTCTTGTAGCAGGGTCATGTTAGCTGGTGGCATCTTGTAGCAGGGTCATGTTAGCTGGTGGCGTCTTGTAGCAGGGTCATGTTAGCTGGTGGCGTCCTGTAGCAGGGTCATGTTAGCTGGTGGCGTCTTGTGGTAGGCTCGTGTTAGCTGGTGGCGTCTTGTGGTAGGCTCGTGTTAGCTGGTGGCGTCCTGGAGCAGGCTCATGTTAGCTGGTGGCGTCCTGGAGCAGGCTCATGTTAGCTGGTGGCGTCCTGGAGCAGGCTCATGTTAGCTGGTGGCGTCTTGTGGCAGGCTCATGTTAGCTGGTGGCGTCTTGTAGCAGGCTCATGTTAGCTGGTGGCGTCTTGTGGCAGGCTCATGTTAGCTGGTGGCGTCTTGTAGCAGGGTCATGTTAGCTGGTGGCGTCTTGTAGCAGGCTCATGTTAGCTGGTGGCGTCTTGTAGCAGGCTCATGTTAGCTGGTGGCGTCTTGTAGCAGGGTCATGTTAGCTGGTGGCGTCTTGTAGCAGGTTCATGTTAGCTGGTGGCGTCCTGTAGCAGGTTAATGTTAGCTGGTGGCGTCTTGTAGCAGGCTCATGTTAGCTGGTGGCATCTTGTAGCAGGCTCATGTTAGCTGGTGGCGTCTTGTAGCAGGTTCATGTTAGCTGGTGGCGTCCTGTAGCAGGTTCATGTTAGCTGGTGGCGTCTTGTAGCAGGCTCATGTTAGCTGGTGGCGTCCTGTAGCAGGGTCATGTTAGCTAGTGGCGTCTTCTAGCAGGGTCATGTTAGCTGGTGGCGTCTTGTAGCAGGCTCATGTTAGCTGGTGGCGTCTTGTAGCAGGCTCATGTTAGCTGGTGGCATCTTGTAGCAGGCTCATGTTAGCTGGTGGCGTCCTGTAGCAGGTTCATGTTAGCTGGTGGCGTCCTGTAGCAGGTTCATGTTAGCTGGTGGCATCCTATAGCAGGGTCATGTTAGCTGGTGGCGTCTTCTAGCAGGGTCATGTTAGCTGGTGGCGTCTTGTAGCAGGGTCATGTTAGCTGGTGGCGTCTTGTACAGGGTCATGTTAGCTGGTGGCATCTTGTAGCAGGCTCATGTTAGCTGGTGGCGTCCTGTAGCAGGCTCATGTTAGCTGGTGGCATCTTGTAGCAGGCTCATGTTAGCTGGTGGCGTCTTGTAGCAGGCTCATGTTAGCTGGTGGCGTCCTGTAGCAGGGTCATGTTAGCTGGTGGCGTCTTGTAGCAGGGTCATGTTAGCTGGTGGCGTCCTGTAGCAGGGTCATGTTAGCTGGTGGCGTCTTGTAGCAGGGTCATGTTAGCTGGTGGCGTCCTGTAGCAGGGTCATGTTAGCTGGTGGCGTCTTGTAGCAGGGTCATGTTAGCTGGTGGCGTCCTGTAGCAGGGTCATGTTAGCTGGTGGCGTCTTGTAGCAGGGTCATGTTAGCTGGTGGCGTCTTGTAACAGGCTCATGTTAGCTGGTGGCGTCCTGTAGCAGGGTCATGTTAGCTGGTGGCGTCTTGTAGCAGGGTCATGTTAGCTGGTGGCGTCCTGTAGCAGGGTCATGTTAGCTGGTGGCGTCTTGTAGCAGGGTCATGTTAGCTGGTGGCATCTTGTAGCAGGTTCATGTTAGCTGGTGGCGTCTTGTAGCAGGGTCATGTTAGCTGGTGGCGTCTTGTAGCAGGGTCATGTTAGCTGGTGGCATCTTGTAGCAGGTTCATGTTAGCTGGTGGCGTCTTGTAGCAGGGTCATGTTAGCTGGTGGCGTCTTGTAGCAGGGTCATGTTAGCTGGTGGCATCTTGTAGCAGGTTCATGTTAGCTGGTGGCGTCTTGTAGCAGGGTCATGTTAGCTGGTGGCGTCTTGTAGCAGGCACATGTTAGCTGGTGGCGTCTTGTAGCAGGGTCATGTTAGCTGGTGGCGTCTTGTAGCAGGCTCATGTTAGCTGGTGGCGTCCTGTAGCAGGGTCATGTTAGCTGGTGGCGTCTTCTAGCAGGGTCATGTTAGCTGGTGGCGTCTTGTAGCAGGGTCATGTTAGCTGGTGGCGTCTTGTAGCAGGCTCGTGTTAGCTGGTGGCGTCTTGTAGCAGGCTCGTGTTAGCTGGTGGCGTCTTGTAGCAGGTTCATGTTAGCTGGTTGCGTCTTGTAGCAGGCTCGTGTTAGCTGGTTGCGTCTTGTAGCAGGCTCGTGTTAGCTGGTGGCGTCTTGTAGCAGGCTCGTGTTAGCTGGTGGCGTCTTGTAGCAGGCTCATGTTAGCTGGTGGCGTCTTGTAGCAGGCTCATGTTAGCTGGTGGCGTCTTGTAGCAGGCTCATGTTAGCTGGTGGCGTCTTGTAGCAGGGTCATGTTAGCTGGTGGCGTCCTGTAGCAGGGTCATGTTAGCTGGTGGCGTCTTGTAGCAGGCTCATGTTAGCTGGTTGCGTCTTGTAGCAGGCTCATGTTAGCTGGTGGCGTCTTGTAGCAGGCTCATGTTAGCTGGTGGCGTCCTGTAGCAGGCTCATGTTAGCTGGTGGCGTCCTGTAGCAGGCTCGTGTTAGCTGGTTGCGTCTTGTAGCAGGTTCATGTTAGCTGGTGGCGTCTTGTAGCAGGGTCATGTTAGCTGGTGGCGTCCTGTAGCAGGTTCGTGTTAGCTGGTGGCGTCTTGTTGCAGGCTCGTGTTAGCTGGTGGCGTCTTGTAGCAGGGTCATGTTAGCTGGTGGCGTCTTGTAGCAGGCACATGTTAGCTGGTGGCGTCTTGTAGCAGGCACATGTTAGCTGGTGGCGTCTTGTAGCAGGGTCATGTTAGCTGGTGGCATCTTGTAGCAGGGTCATGTTAGCTGGTGGCGTCTTTTAGCAGGCACATGTTAGCTGGTGGCGTCTTCTAGCAGGGTCATGTTAGCTGGTGGCGTCTTGTAGCAGGGTCATGTTAGCTGGTGGCGTCTTGTAGCAGGCACATGTTAGCTGGTGGCGTCTTCTAGCAGGGTCATGTTAGCTGGTGGCGTCTTGTAGCAGGGTCATGTTAGCTGGTGGCGTCTTGTAGCAGGGTCATGTTAGCTGGTGGCGTCTTGTAGCAGGCTCATGTTAGCTGGTGGCGTCTTCTAGCAGGGTCATGTTAGCTGGTGGCGTCTTGTAGCAGGCTCATGTTAGCTGGTGGCGTCTTGTAGCAGGCTCGTTTTACGAAGGTTTTGCGTTTCCTCTGTTACAAAAAGTGCCGTCTTTGCAGATTTAGATTAAAAACCTGAAATCAGTGTAAATACAATATCTGGTCTTCTTTCTGCTGAGTGGACAGAGACGTTAGCTGTCAGTGACATGTTTAGCTCAGATACTTCTTCTGACAGGAGCGACCTGATGGACCACAGGTGATTCATGACTTCTCTGGCGACGTGTTGGAGGTGGAGCCCCCTGGTGGTGCCCCCTGGTGGTGCCCAGTGTTCAGGCTGGAGTTGATGTGGAGGAATTGATGGGGACCAGGCCCTGGTAGTGTGCAGTGAAAGGGTCAACACTGTGGCAGCAGCTTCCACAGCAGATTCAACTCTTTCCTCCTGCTTCACTCTGTTTGGGACGGACTGCAAGGGAACCTTGATCCGTCCTTCCGTCTCTGCTTTACTCTGAGTCGAGTCCCTGTGGACTGGAGCTCTGGTCAACAAGGAGCAACGAGGCAAATGGAGACTCAACCTAATGTCACCTTGAGATACCTTGAGGACCTCTGCCTTCCTCAACCTGCAGCACCTGAAGATTCTGCTGCAGCGTTGGAGCCTTTGTGAAAAACATCAAGTAGAAAATGAAGAGAGGAATGAGGTCCGTGTGCAGGACTGAAGGTTCTGCTTCAGAGGAACAAGCTTGGTAATGTGCTTCTAAGATACAACAACAACTGTCCTTCATCCTCAATGGACCAGTGTTGTTCTCTAATGGTGATGGAATGAATGAATCGTTCAGCACCGAGCCTGATGGAGAACCTGCAGAACCAGACTCTGAGGAAGAGGAACCTGCATGACCAGAGTAGAAGGAGGAGGAACCTGCAGAACCAGAGAGGAGGAAGAGGAGGAACCTGCATGACCAGAGGAGAAGGAGGAGGAACCTGCAGAACCAGAGGAGGAGGAGGAGGAGGAACCTGCAGAACCAGAGAAGGAGGAGGAACCTGCAGAACCAGACTCAGAGGAGGAGGATCCTGCAGAACCAGACCCAGAGGAGGAACCTGCAGAACCAGAGGAGGTGGAGGAGGAACATGCCAAACCAGACCCAGAGGAGGAACCTGCAGAACCAGACCCGTAGGAGGAACATGCAGAACCAGACTCAGAGAATCAGTTGAAGACTTTTCTGCTGTGAGGTGACGGAGCAAACCACTGCTCCACCGTGCCTCAACAAGCCAGACACCTGGAAATCTAACAATAACAATCCAGGGCAGCTCACAGCCTGCGCTCCACTATTACCCTCCATCTTTCTCCTCCGGTGCTTCACATCCATCCTGCCCCCAACCGCACGCTACATCAGGTGGACCTGTCCTGCATGCTCTGTTATTTCCTCCTGTGTGGAGAAAACATGGCGGAGCCAGGGGGGGAGCGTGAGTGTGTGTGTGTGTGTGTGTGTGTGTGTGTGTGTGTGTGTGTGTGTGTGTGTGTGTGTGTGTGTGTGTGTGTGTGTGTGTGTGTGTGTGTGTGTGTGTGTGTGTGTGTGTGTGTGTGTGTGTGTGTGTCAGGCTGATTGTACACCTGAGCACGTTCCTGCATGATTCCTAGAACAGAGGCGACTCCTGAAGGAAGAAGCACTTTAATGTTCAGGCCTCCAAACATCTCACCTTCACCTCATCTTCATCACCATCATGTCAAGTCATTACCTGGTCTGAGTGAAAACAACAACCTTCTGCTCCCTTCTCCTCTTCCTCATCAGGGGAAAAGATAATCAGGACTCTGATGGAAACTGTCAAAGGGGTTAAAAATCCAAACAGTCCTCTTATCTCCTTTATATATGAGAGAGAGAGAGAGAGAGAGAGAGAGAGAGAGAGAGAGAGAGAGAGAGAGAGAGAGAGAGAGAGAGAGAGAGAGAGAGAGAGAGTGAGAGAGAGAGAGGAGAGAGAGAGAGAGAGGAGAGAGAGAGAGAGAGAGAGAGAGAGAGAGAGAGAGAGAGAGAGAGAGAGAGAGAGAGAGAGAGAGAGAGGAGAGGAGAGAGGAGAGAGAGAGAGAGAGAGAGAGAGGAGAGAGAGAGAGAGAGAGAGAGAGACCTGGGTAATTACTGTTCAGAGCTTACACACACGAGGTGAGCAGTAACCAAGCAACCGGCCGGCCTGACACACACACACACACACACACACACACCACACACACACACACACACACACACACACACACACCTACACACCTTGAGGTCATATACCGTATGTAGTGTGACCAGATGTGTCGAGTACTTCCTAACTGAACTCAATCAAGGCTGTGTAACTAAGACTGTAACTAAGACTGTAACTAAGACAGTAACTAAGACTGTAACTAAGACTGTACCTAAGACGGTAACTAAAACTGTAACTAAAATGGTAACTAAGACTGTAACTAAACGGTAAGTAAGACAGTAACTAAAATGGTATCTAAGACTGTAACTAGACCGTTAACTAAGATTGAAACTAAACCAGTAAGTAAGATCTGTAACTAAATGGTAAGTAAGACAGTAACTAAGACTGTAACTAAATGGTAAGTAAGACAGTAACTAAGACTGTAACTAACTGGTAACTATGGCTGTAACTAAACGGTAAGTAAGACTGTAACTAAACGGTAACTAAGACTGGTGAGTTTTCTTGTTGTTTAACTAAAATACAAACTTTACTTTCCTCCTGTGAACAGTGTTACGGTGTGTGTCTCGACCGACAAACACATTTTGGTTCAGGTTCCACATTCAGCCCAATTTCATCTTGAGTGATTCTGACTAGTAAACTAGAGCCGTACTAACCTTTAGAGTTATACTTTAAAGTTTTTTATTTAATGTGTTGCAGAGTATACATGATGAAACTGTCTGTAATCTCACATCAATCAGATTATAATGAAACCTTGTGGTGTGAAATGTCCAGGAGCTTCTCCTGTTGCATTGTGGGACTTTTCCCAGCCCCCCCCCCGACAGCACGGCTCTGAGGCTGTTTGATAGGAACCAGCACCAGCAGCTCCGCTCCTCTCTGGGTCCTGTTCAATCAATAAATCCATGTTTTCTTTGAATTGTTGACAGTGTCTCGGTGGTTTGGCGGGTTGGAGCCTGTCGGGCCTGATGTTTGACTCCCCGGTGTATTCATCCTTCAAAAACAGTGTTTTGTTGTAAGATAAGTTTATGTGAATTGTTAATCAAGTTATAGACATTTAATTATCAGTAATGTACTTTATACTCTTGGCAGTAATACTACAGGAAGTAATCGGCCCCTAAACTGAAACGAGTGTCTTTAATTCAGTATGAAGGTCAAAGTTGATGTTTCTGTAAAAATCACTATTGTTCCTGACTGTGTGGTGAAGAAAGCCTCCGTGTTCACGTGTTCTTGTGCATCAGTCAATCTGACCTTTCCTCTCTGCTCATATGGAGCAGGCCACTGTGCAGTAATCTCCTCCCTCTGTTTTTAAAGATAATCTGGTTATTTCAGGGTGCCTGGCACCACATCCAGCCACCTCATCATCTCCTGTTCCCACTGGCTCAGCTCTTCTTTTTAAACTCTCCTTATGTAACAGGAAGCTCTCACTCATTTAGGCCTCTGACCCAGCGTGGGACAGTGTCCTCTCTCAATCTGAAGGTTGCAGGTTCAATTCCTCATCTCCACATGTCAAAGTGTCCTTGAGCAAGACTCTGAACCCTAAACTGCCCCCAGTGGACAGACTGAGCACCTGCAGGACAGCCGCCTCCACTGATGTGTGTGAACAACTGCGGGTGTCGTCACGTTTTGCAAGAACCAATACAGGACAGCTGTGATTCCCCAGCCAACGCCCCAGAGAGTAATGGCGCCGATTTTCAACAGCCAACGCCTTCTTCCTCTTTCTTCCTTGGTTTGACCTTCAGTGGCTTTTCCTGCCCCGGTCCTTCCCATTGCACCGTCAGGGTTGTTGGCTTCCAACAGACCACACAGGCCTTTTCCATCTTTCTCCACCCTATCATCTCTTCCTCTTCTGACAGGAATCCATTTTTAGCGTAGTCCAGTTTCCTCCGGGCCCTGCCTGCCCAGAGACCCGTAGAGCTTCTTCTTATGGCAACCACCCCTTAAACCACCCCACTGTGTTACTATCCAACACTTTCTCTACTATGTCAGGTTTCTCGTACTTCACTTTAACCGCTGCACCCGGAGGCAAGTCTTTGGTTCTTATCCGTTGTCCCGTTGTCCTACTCGGAATGGTACACGATGTTGCTTCTTCGGGTTTAAAACTGCGGCCCTGTCCCGCTTCTTCATCCGATGACGGCTCGGGGACGGCTTCGGGCCGTCTCGACTCCCCTTCACGCTGCTCGTTCTCTCTCTGCAGGTGATCCAGAAGGTTCCTCGTAGCCTGGCTCCACGGAGCCACGTATGATTCTTTAGGCTGCTCATCCAGCTCTGCTTCATCGTCCTCTTCGTCGGAGGCTGAGCTGTCTTCAGACTCAGAATCCAACGTGGTCCTCTGGTTTCTCTCATCTTCTTCTCGGCGCACTTCTTCGTTCTCCCTCCGGAGCTCCCAGTCGCTGGTCATGCTGCTTTGCCCTGGGCGCCGCCTTCACTTTCTCAGTCGTCAGGAGTGGCAATATTCCAGCTTCCTTGGCCAGCATCTTCACCACGGGATCGTACCTTGGCGAAGGGCTCACCAAACTTTGCAATCTTGACACGGCCGATGTGCTTCTTCTTTCCGTTAGGACGTTCACCCACCACTCTGGCCAGGTGGTTATGTCGTCCTTACTTTTACATTGGGTGGGACATGGAAATATCTGCTGCCACTCGGTCCCCCCTGTGCTGTTTGATGTAAAGACATTGTATTGGTCAATCCTGCTTTGAATTCGTTTCTTCAGCTCTGACTCATTCGTGTCTGGATTGGCTTCCTTTATGCTGTTTCTCACTTCCTCCTCCCAGGAATCCCAGCCGTCCCCCAGCAGGATTATCTGGTAGGGTTGCACCTCACGGGACCTCTTGTGGCCCTCTGTCGCTGTGGACGCCCTCTGGGTCCCTTCATCAACGCTCTGCGATGCTGCATCGGATGAGGGTGCCCTCTCTCCCGGCTGCAACTCATCAGTTGGGGAAGGACCCTCCAACTCAGGTCCTCCATCCATCGTCTTTGTCGTCTCGAGTCGTCTGCTTCCTCAAAGCCTCTCTTAGTGCTTCGAGCAGGGATGGAGCAGACTTGGTAAGGCTACTCCGCGGTCTCGCCTGGACTTGTGCAGATGTCCTTTGATCTCGGCGTCTTCTTTCCTGCGTCGTCCTCGGCGCTTCTCTGTAGTTTCAGTAATCCCGAGTTAGGAATCGGTCAATCACTGCTTCATGATGAACTTGAGTAACGTTGCTTTTTACTCCAGGTTCTTCTCTTTTCGGCTTGACTATGGGTTATTGAAGCTCTTCCCTAGAGCCTAAACCCACACCTCTCTCTCAGACAGGAAGTGACATCATCATGTCAAATATACACAAAACGTCTGATACGTCTCCAGGGTGAATCACTAAAGTTAAACAGTCACAAGGCCTGGACTTACAGCATTAGCAGGAATAACTTCACCCTCAGTCACACTAATGTCCAGGGACCGTCTGCAAACTAAAACCTCTACAACAGTGAAGACAGACACTCCAAACCGTCTCTCACTACCAGACCACGTGGTGAAGTGTGAACAAGGGAAGCTGCAGGGATTCTGGTGACACAGTGAATATCTGTCATGAAATAGAGTACAAAAAATACAGAATACCTCTTTCCTCTACTGGTAATAGTACTTGTGTCAGACTGCAGGGGGCAGCACCATCCCCCCGCTGAAGGCTGAAGTCAGAGGTAATTTCCCATTCTGGACACAAATATTTATGTCATTAAGCTCTGGAGTTCAAACATTAGACGGTGGGGAAGCAGATTAGTTTTACTCCTCAGAAATAACTGTGCTCAATACTGCAGTACAGGTCCATGTACTTGGTGGAGGGGCTGATGATATGAAGCTACCATCATTCCAGTCCGAAAGTCTCTGTTTGAAGTTGATCTCTGCTGCTTGGCTGCTTCCTGTACTCGATTACAATTGGCTACCATGTGGAACGCCCCCCCCCCCCCCCCCCCACCCCCCACCCCCACCCCCACCCACACACACACACACACACACACACACACACACACACACTCACACCCAAAGCTTCCTGGAAGTCCTGTACTTCCCCGCATCAAGTGTCATCTTCAGCGTTCAGGGGATTCCCACCGTGACAGAATGTCGACCCTTCAGCTTGAGTTTCATGTCTGGAAGGAGAAGAAAGGTGTAGCAGCTTCACCTTGCGCTGAGGATTAGTGGCGGCCATGTTGGTGGAAGTGAGACTTCTTCAAATCACTGAGAGGACAAACTGTCCTTGAATCACATGTCTCCCCTCGCAGACCCTCCGGGCTGACACTCCATTACACCACAGTCTTTCTGGTGAAAACACATCGTTTCTACCTTTTTGTTTCACAAACGTTTTGTGTTGAAACATCAACAGCAGAAACACCAAGGATGCAACGTTTTTCAAACGCTGCTACTGCCATAGTAACGAGTTCTGCACATGCTCAGTAGTCTCCCAGTCCATATTCTCCTGGACTTGGTGCTTTTATTTTGACAGTCACCATAATAAAAATTCAACTTAGTGGTTTTATTTTGGCCCGGCTAGCTCAGTAGGTAGAGCATGAGACTCTCAGTCTCTAGGTAGAGGGTTCATGTCCCCCGTCCAGCTCAGTAGGTAGAGCATGAGACTCTCAGTCTCTAGGTAGAGGGTTCATGTCCCCCGTCCAGCTCAGCTGGTAGAGCATGAGACTCTCAGTCTCAAGGTAGAGGGTTCATGTCCCACGCCGGGCGCCACCTTCCTGTGGGCTCTCCACCTTCCTGTGGGCTCTCCACCTTCCTGTGGGCTCTCCACCTTCCTGTGGGCTCTCCACCTTCCTGTGGGCTCTCCACCTTCCTGTGGGCTCTCCACCTGCAGGAAGGTTCTTAATGGGTCAATGTGATCTGGGTGACGGTGCTCAGACTGACAAAAATGTGGCCATCGTTTTCTTTCTTCACTGCCTCAGATGAATTACTAGTTTCAATACTTTAAGCAGATTCTGTTGCAATTAGGGCAAAAAAAAACTAAACTGAAATCTGTGGATTTTATGAGGACAGACTTTGCTGGAGATGAAAAAACCGGATGAAGTGACATGTAGCTGAGCAGCGGTCTGTCTGGTGAACACAGGAAAGACTCTCCAGCATGGAGATGAATTATCCACAATCACAGAGGAATTAGATTTCTAGAAGTACCAACAACAAGGTTTGTTCTGACCAGAGCGTTTTATACTTCACAGGAAACACAGAGGAGACGCAGTGAACCTACCTGATGTGTTTCTCTACAATAACCTCACTTGTTTCAAATATCACTCCAATAGTTGTTGGACACCAGATGAGAAAAACGTTCTGCCCTGATGGTTTGACACAAACAACTGTGAGAAACTCAGAGAAGATGATAACACAGTCGTTTTCTCTCAGCCTCCAGAGAGAGCAGTACTTTCTGTGCAGTACATCCAGACCAGAGGTCTGCTCTTTGGTTCAAGTCAAAAGTCATTGCCGTAAAAAACGAACAATGAGATTGACTGGCAGCTCTCTAATGAAAAACACAGAATATATTTAAAACAAAAACACAGAATAAATACAAATTTAAAAAGATAAAAGATTAAAAGCGGTAGATCTGTGGCTGTAGAGAAGGTCACCAGTGAAGTGCATAGAGGAAGTGGGTATTACTGAATCCAGGATTAGTCTGAGTTGAGTGCAGTGACAGCTCTAGGATAGAAGCTGTCCCTCACTCTATTAGTTCTGGTTCCTAGTGACCTGTAGCGCCTGCCAGAGGGCAACAAGTCAAAGAGATGATGGCCGGGGTGAGAGGAGTCCTTGATAATATTCCGTGCTCTACTGAGGCAGCGGGAGTTGTAGATATCCAGGAGGGAGCGCAGAGGGCAGCTGTCCTCACTACCCTCTCTGCCTCGGTGCAGCTGGAGTACTACACCCTGATGGTGTAGGTCAGCACACTCTCTATGCTGGAGCGGTAGAAGGTTACCAGCGGCTGAGTGTTCAGGTTCTCCCTCCAGAGAACTCTCAGGAAGTGGAGCCGCTGCCGGGCCTTCTTCACCACTGCGGCAGTGTTCATAGTCCAAGAGAGGTCTGCTGGATGTGGACGCCGAGACACCTGAAAGACTCCACCCTCTCTACACATTCTCCGTAGAGGTACAGGGGAGCCGGGGCAGATCTGTTCCTCCTGAGGTCCAGGATGAGCTCCTTGTTCAGTGCAAGATTGTTCACTGAACTCCACCCTTCCAGACGGAGGACCTCATCCTGGTAGGCTGCCTCGTTCTCCCCTGATATCAGACCTGCAATCGCCATGTTATCATCAAACTTGATGATGATGTTCTGTGGGTGGGCGGGACTGCAGTCGGATGTGTAGAGGGAGTAGAGGAGCTCAGATAATCATCAGTAGGCCGCACCAGGAAAATAACAGTGGAATAATAATAATCTGTACATTCACACTTTTGGATTCCTCCATATTTTCTCTCTGTGTTACTGAATTTGTGCAATTAAAGACAAAAAGCTGCAGTATTTCATAGACCCTTAAAAATGAAGTGCAGTCTCAACATAAAACCATTTTCAACAGTGCTCGCGGGTGTAAACTGTCTGGTTTGATGCTGATGCTACTTGCTGGATCTCTGATGTCGCGGCTCAGTACCATGTATTTAAAAAAACTAGCAAACGCTTCACTTTTAACTGAGTTTTGGTGGGTAAAAACTGTAGTATTTACCTTTGTCATCAGCCATAGAATATGGCAGCAGTGCCTCCATAATGCAAATCGTCCATATATCTTCTCTCACTGGAGTCTATGGAGGTGTGGGGGTGTGAAGGTGTGGGGGTGTGAAGGTGTGAGGCTGTGAGGCTGCGGGGGTGTGTAGGTGTGGGGGTGTGGGGGTGTAAAGGTGTGGGGTGTGAGGCTGTGTAGGTGTGGCGCTGTGGGGGTGTGGAGCTGTGGGGGTGTGTAGGTGTGGGGGTGTAAAGGTGTGGGGGTGTGAAGGTGTGGAGCTGTGGGGGTGTGAGGCTGTGGGGGTGTGGAGCTGTGGGGGTGTAAAGGTGTGGGGTGTGAGGCTGTGGGGGTGTGGGGGTGTGAAGGTGTGGAGCTGTGGGGGTGTAAAGGTGTGGAGCTGTGGGGATGTGGAGCTGTGGGGGTGTGTAGGTGTGGGGGTGTGGAGGCCACCAGGGGGCGTCTTAAGTACTGTCATTTCTGGCCTAGACGCTCAACGCTTTTCACGTTTTAAACGAGTCCAGGAGAAGATGGACTGGGAGTCATGACATCACAGAGGAAACTTTGTTCTGATTGGCTCTACTGAGCATGTGCAGAAGAACTAGTTACTGCGGCTGAGCTGTGCCAGCTAATGTGCTTGTGCATCGCCGTTTCCATGAAAACTGGCATTGTTTTCAAAATTTTGCGGCATAAACGGAAAAGTTTTGCAAAACAAAAATGCAACAACAATGTGTTCTCACATGAAACGTTACGGCCGCGTTAGAAGAAAGGCTGTCTCAAGGAGAATCTTCTCCGACATTATCACCAGCTTTCATTGCTCACATGCTTCTGTCAGGCAAAGCCACATTGATGGTTTCACGTCCTCCGTCTGCAGTCTAACCTTGTGCTGCTGAACACTCACAAATAGAAATGAGTCCTGGACAGCATGAGCAATCAACTAAGAGCTGGAGTGTTTATTGTGCACGTTCAATCAATGTGACAAGTGACTGTGATCAGGGATTTCTTGTTCTGCTGCTTGATTAGTGGAGCCTCAGTGCTGACTGGAATGACAAACCTCCTGGCCGGTGCTCCTGCCAGCCAGAATCGCTGGTATAAACCGTTCTAGGTCCTGTACAGACCGTGACTGTGATCGTTCCTTCAGTTCCCTACAGATCT
Organism: Lipophrys pholis; assembly: GCF_963383615.2. NCBI lineage: Eukaryota > Metazoa > Chordata > Actinopteri > Blenniiformes > Blenniidae > Lipophrys > Lipophrys pholis. Next base: position 19,458 of record NW_028291975.1, on the reverse strand, counting down.
TATCCAGCTTTGCAGAAAGTCTGGAGAATCCAGCTGAAGAAAGTCGCTGGAATCGTTTTGTTTCAGGAAAACCATGAACTGTAGCCGTCTGTGAAAGCTGGTGTTCACCTGCAGACGGCTGAATGAGAACTGAGTGACGTGTTGCTACACGAATCCCATCATCATTGCTCTGACTGGAATGATGAGGCTGAAGGCCTCTTCATACTCCATAAGAACAAGATGAAAGTTCGGCAGTGCGGGGTCCTGTCGAACAAAATGACGTCATTTCCTTCGGCCAGCTCCTGGAGTTAAAACTGGACTAACATGGCGCTCAGACAAAAACTTTTTTATAACTGAAAAAGTTCAGAGAAATGTATTTCTGAAAGCACTGGAGGCCAGAAATAAACTGTGCTGTTGAAAAGTTTAAACGCCGCTTCACAGACTTGTGCCTGCTGCGAGGGGGCGTGGCCTGATGCAAGGGGGCGTGGCCTGCGAGTTCGGCAGCTTCTTATCGGAGTATGAACAGTCCTGCCGAAAAAGCTTTTTTTTCTGCTGCTGGCTGACGTCACTGCCGAATGTTCTTCTTGTTCTTATGGGTTCAAAAGGGAGGATGCAGGAGCCTTGAGGCAGCATTCTGAGGGGCGCTCTACTGTCTGTGTCTGTGTCTGTGTCTGTGTCTGTGTCTGTGTCTGTGTCTGTGTCTGTGTGTGTGTGTCTGTGTCTGTGTCTGTGTCTGTGTCTGTGTCTGTGTCTGTGTCTGTGTCTGTGTCTGTGTCTGTGTCTGTGTGTGTGTGTCTGTGTCTGTGTCTGTGTCTGTGTCTGTGTCTGTGTCTGTGTCTGTGTCTGTGTCTGTGTCTGTGTCTGTGTCTGTGTCTGTGTCTGTGTCTGTGTCTGTGTCTGTGTCTGTGTCTGTGTCTGTGTGTGTGTGTGTGTGTGTGTGTGTGTGTGTGTGTGTGTGCGTGTGTGTGTCTGTGTGTTTGGGGTCCAGCCTGGGACCAGGAGCCTGTTTGTCGGTTCGAGTTCAGGCTGTTTACGTTTGTTTCAAGCGAAAACACAATTTTTTTGTTTTTGTTTCAGAAAAGTTTGTTTTCACACAGCAACATTTTGAAAATGACAAACACTGAGAACAATATAGTTTTTATGTTGGTCCACTAGTGGGTGCTGTTTTTAGTTTTAGGACTGAAAGCGCACACACACACACACACACACACACACACACACACACACACACACACACACACAAAACGCTGCACAATGACAGGCCTGAAAAAAGCTCCCATCACAGTCGGAGGTAACACCTGGTGATGTCGGTGCTCCAGATCCAAGTTTTCATCGCGGTTCCAGATTCTCCCTCAGTTTAGTTTGTTCATGTAGGAAGTTGCGTCCGTGTCTTTCAGGAGCTGTTTTGTTGCTCAGTAGCGTTTCTAGACGAGGTCCCTGCTGACTGGAGCCAAAGAAGCTTTGTAGCTGAAAAGGGAAAAGCACGAGGGCAGACAGCAGCTGTTGCCTCGGAGCAGCAGATAAATATCGTCTCCATCCTTCTTGTCTGTGACTCTGAACACAATGTCACACTTTGTTTGCATCTCCGGGTTGTTGAATTACTGTCATCTTCCAGTATTGTTTACATTTTAAAGACATAAGAGCCAGCTGATTGAAACTAAAAGGGAAATAATTGATTGTTGGAGCTGGGATGCGTTTTACTAGTTGAAGAAAGAAAGTTCACAAACAGAATACAGCCGGAATAAATACCACAAATAGCTTCTGTTTGAATTCTTTATCTGTCAGACCCTGGCAGGATGTCTTCATCATGGACAGACTGCATCCAATATGCAGTTTAGCTTTGAAATGGTCCGTCTATCCATTTCCTCCTCACACTGCCCTGGCCTGATCAGGAACAAGAAGCTCCTCTTGGACCCACAGATCAAATCCCTCCAGCGGGTCCTGGGTCGGTTCCAGGGCCTCTGGACGAGCACGCTTGTCCTCCAATCCTCCACCAGGAGGCGACAAACTGTCCTGATCAGATACCTGAACCACTTCCTTTGTCTCCTGAGCCCAGCAGGTACAGATGTGTAGCTGTGACAGGTGAGGGTGGAGATGTAGACTGACCAGAGAGCAAAAGGTCCAGAAAACCACCTTCATCAGCCAGCGGCTGCCTGTCTTGATTCAAACTGTTCAGACTCTTCAAACTGTTCTGACTAGTCAGACTGTTCAAACTGTTCAGGGGTTCAGACTGTTCAGGGGTTCAGACTGGTCAGACTGTTAAGACTGGTCAGACTGTTAAGACTGGTCAGACTGTTAAGGCTGTTCAAACTGTTCAGGGGTTCAGACTGTTCAGGCCGTTCAGACTGTTCAGGGGTTCAGACTGGTCAGACTGTTCAGACTGTTCAGACTGTTCAGACCTTTAAGACTGGTCAGACCTTTAAGGCTGTTAAGACTGTTCAGGGGTTCAGACTGGTCAGACTGTTCAGACTGTTCAAACTGTTCAGGCCGTTCAGACTGTTCAGGGGTTCAGACTGGTCAGACTGTTCAGACCTTTAAGACTGGTCAGACCTTTAAGGCTGTTAAGACTGTTCAGGCTGTTCAGACTGTTCAGACTGGCTCCTCTGGTGGAGGCAGGACGCTCTCATCAGTCACTAGTGCAAACATGAACTTTTGGACTTTAATGGGCTCAGAAGATCAGAGTGGGAGAGTTTCTTCTTCTTACAGACGTTTCTTTCATTGTGTTGTTGAGAAAAACCAACAGTTACTCTCCAGGTTCTCTGTGGTTTGTCCTCTTTTAGGTTCAAGGACAGAAACACTGTCTGTCTTCCTCTCTATCGTCTCACTACCGACTCTCGGTACCAAAGACCAGAACGGTCTATAAAACAGAAGTTTCAGGGTGATGCTTCTTCCAAGGATGTAAATATGATTGGTAAATCCCTTTGATTTTCATTTCAGCATGGACTGCTGGCCGTCAAGTTCATCCTCACCTTCCTCATCCCCGACGTACCCAAACACATCCAGATCAAACTGGCCCGCCAGGAGTTCGAGTCCCTGGAGGCCCTCAAGAAAAAGGTAAGAACCAACTCCTGACCAAGTTCTCACATGACTGAACACATTGATTGTTTACTCAGTTTTCTTAATAATCCGGTCAGCTTCATATCAATAGTTTGAGATGAGGTGAAATGTTGATAACTTATTTCATTTGCCAGATCAATTCATTCCAAATGTGGTATTTGCCTTTTGAATCTGGTCTCAATGTAAAGTGTAAAGAGCTCCTGCTGGCAGTGGAGCAAGACGTCATGCGGCTGAAAGACCAAAGCAAACCACTGGAGAGCACAAACAGGAGGCGTGGCCAAACCAAGGCCTGGAAACATCCTTAATGAGCAGCAATGCTCTGGTGGTCTCAGCCCACACCTCGGAAAACAAGACATCCGTCACTGTGATGTCCAGAACACCGGAGGGTGTCCACATATCAGACTTCCTCTGACTGAATACGGAACATTCACCTGTTTGTCTGTGCAGTTCTGGAATAACATTGTCTGGAAGGACAAGTCAAAGAAAGCTGGCTATAGATCCATATGAAGAAAAGAACACACTCCAGGCTCCCACTGGAACTGGTTCTCCTACATTCCACTAGTATCATCTGTTCATGTCCGTCCGAATCATTGAGGAGTCAGTGGCTTTATGCTGCAGATGGTCCAAGACAGAAACAACTGAAGAGGTTCTCAAGGGAATGGTTGAATCTACTTTGAAGTTCAAATCAATCCTCTGACCTGAATCCAGTCGAGCATCTTAAACTAGAAAGGTGCTGATGGATCACATTGTTGTGGTGTACAGAGCTAAAATATCCAAACTCTGCTGGTCCTGACTGCTGCAGCAGCAACAAGACGACAGGAAGGACGGCTCAGCCGGACAGGGATTATTACCTGCTGCCTGCTGTCAATGTGGCTCAAGGACTCTTTCCTGCTCAAGGACCAGCAGAGGGTAAAATAACAAAGATCTCCAGGATCTGTCATTTTGGGCTCCGTTTACACTTTTTCTAGTAAAAACAAAAAACCTTTCTTGGTTTTCTTTCTTCCCTTTTCCACCACAGTGGTGCTTCTCACTGAGAACTCCACCTGCCTGAGAGGCTTTGGGTGGTGTCATTTCCTTGGGGGAGTTTGGTTCTACTTGGTGACCTCAGCCAGGTATAATGGGCGGAGTCCTGAGACACCACTCTCTCACTCTTGGTTTCCATGTTGGGGTCTTCCAGATCTTCCCCACAATGCAGCAGTCACACTGTGTCCCTCATGTTTTGTCTTCAGTCACTGTGAAGTGGAGACACTTCCTCTATGTCTCCAGCTGCCCCCTTCAAAGTAAAATGGAGATGCAATGCAAATGTCCATAACAACGTGCTGCTCCGCAGCCTCTCATTTAGCATTAGGAATGACTGGACGTCTGTCCCAGACTAGAGACAACTAATGTCTGTCCCTCTGCTAACAGTATGGTGAAGCAGCCTGATGGGCTGAGAGCTTCTCTGAGTCTCAGCTTTGGCTTCTGGTTCATCCTTTCTTTCAGCTTCTCGTGTCACCGTGTCGTGGGTTTGACTCCCGCGGTGCATAATAGCAGCGCTTCAGTACACACACTGCAGATACATGACATACCTGCGCTCCACCGGGGATGCTGTGGTGAAACTGAACATCTCACTTCAAACATTAATCCCATGACGTTTCTTTGGAGGTTTCATCATGACTCTATTTGGGTATTTAGTTCAGAGCCTTTTATGTGTGTTGTGATTGCTGTTGTTCTGTGGTTCTGCAGAGACAGGTCCATGGAAGGTGAGTACCTGTTCAGCTCATTATATTAAATGATTTTGACTTCTCAACTTTTAACACAGATGGTTTTGTTGTGAATTTGTGATCTAACGCTGATTTGGAGTTGGTGTTTTTCTGATAACATTAACCGATTTCCATTGTTGTATATGCATCATTCCCCCGGTGGAGGAAACTGTCACAGTCACACGAGACACCGAGGTTTCAACTGAAAGCTCATTCAACTCGTCTAAAAGCACCTTTAAATGCTGATGAGCTGTGTCTGGCCACGTCTGTTTTCTGGCAGCGTTTTAGTAGGCAAAGGTCAAAGGTCAAGTATCACTCGCTTAGCGCTTATTTCCCCGGATGACATCATGAAGGGAAAAGGTTGTGATTGGTGGGTGATGGTTCCCTGCTACGGAGAGCTCAGTGCTTCTCCTGGACATCACTTTTCATAAAACTGCACACATATTAAAGTATTTCTCATGTTTGTGGTTCCAGACATTCCGTCACTGTTTACGTTGAACCAAACCTGAGTTCTACTTTAAAATCCGTGTTTTAAGAAATGTTTTCCCCTAAAAGCTTTTTGCAGTCAGGTGGGCCGTACAGAGGTCTCTAAACTCTCAGGTTTCCTCTCTGTCGTTCTGAAGATGTAAAACTCCTGACAGAGTTCTGGTCAGAAAGCAGCCTTGATGGATGAAGAGCTGTTCAGCTCCGCCTGAAGCTGTGAGTGACAGGAAGCACTTGTTAGTTTTGATCATGTTTAACAAGGCGGCCTCTGCCCTCACTGTTGTTCCGTTAAATATTCATGTGGTGGCGGTAACCGTGGCGCCGGCCTCGGATCGCCGCTGCAGCTCTGCAGGCCGGAGCTGATGACAGGCGTCTCACATTCCTGCAGGAGACACTCGATAAGTCTCTCCTCGTCCTGCGTCGAGTCACCTGGCGCTGCGCCAGCATCTGCTGCCAGCGCTCCAACCTCCCAGCAGCCAATCAGAGCGTGGGAAACCCAGTGACCCAGGAGCTGTTGTTGAGTCTTTAATGAGGTAAAACTGTTTGATTGTTAAAATACTGAGACGAAGCTCTGCAGCTCACGTCAGGTTAAACCTGGAATAGAAGATGAGGTCACATTTCATCTTCAGTTTAGAGACACTATGTGCTCATATGTTTCCTTCTGACTTCATCCAACCCTGTGGAACCCGCCGCAGCTTCAGGGTTATCGTGTGCTTCCAGTCTTTAAAGTTCTCCGGTTCTCCAGCTGTTCTCCTCCTCCTCCTGTCCTCCTCCTCCTCCTGTCCTCCTCCTCCTCCTGTTCTCCTCCTCCTCCTGTTCACCTCCTGTTCACCTCCTCCTCCTGTTCTCCTCCTCCTCCTGTTCACCTCCTGTTCATCACCTCCTCCTCCTCCTCCTGTTCTCCTCCTCCTCCTCCTCCTCCTCCTGTTCACCTCCTCCTCCTCCTGTTCTCCTCCTGTTCACCTCCTCCTCCTCCTGTTCACCTCCTCCTCCTGTTCTCCTCCTCCTCCTGTTCTCCTCTTCCTCCTGTTCTCCTCCTCCTCCTGTTCATCCTGTCCTCCTCCTCCTCCTGTTCTCTTCCTCTTCCTGGTCTCCTCCTCCTGTTCCTCCTGTTCCTCCTGTTCTCCTCCTCCTCCTGTTCTCCTCCTCCTCCTGTTCTCCGTCTCCTCCTGTTCCTCCTGTTCTCCTCCTCCTGTTCTCCTCCTCTTCTCCTCCTCCTCCTCCTGTTCTCCTGTTCACCTCCTCCTCCTGTCCTCCTCCTCCTCCTGTTCACCTCCTCCTCCTGTTCTCCTCCTCCTCCTGTTCTCCTCCTCCTCCTCCTGTTCTCCTCCTGTTCACCTCCTCCTCCTGTTCACCTCCTCCTCCTGTCCTCCTCCTCCTCCTGTTCACCTCCTCCTCCTGTTCTCCTTCTCCTCCTCCTGTTCTCCTCTTCCTCCTCCTCCTCCTGTTCTCCTCCTCCTCTTGTTCTCCTCCTCCTGTTCTCCTCCTCCTGTTCTCCTCCTCCTCCTGTTCTCCTCCTCCTCCTCCTCCTCCTCCTCCTCCTCCTGGTCTCCTCCTCCTCCTCCTCCTGGTCTCCTCCTCCTCCTCCTCCTGGTCTCCTCCTCCTGTTCTCCTCCTCCTCCTCCTCCTCCTCCTGTTCTCCTCCTCCTGTTCACCTCCTCCTCCTGTTCCTCCTGTTCTCCTCCTCATCCTGTTCCTCCTGTTCTCCTCCTGTTCTCCTCCTACTGTTCCTCCTGTTCTCCTCCTCCTCCTGTTCTCCTCCTCCTGTTCCTCCTGTTCTCCTCCTCCTCCTGTTCACCTCCTCCTCCTGTTCCTCCTGTTCTCCTCCTCCTCCTGTTCACCTCCTCCTCCTGTTCCTCCTGTTCACCTCCTCCTCCTCCTGTTCACCTCCTCCTCCTGTTCCTCCTGTTCACCTCCTCCTCCTGTTCTCCTCCTCCTCCTGTTCTCCTCCTCCTCCTGTTCTCCTCCTCCTGTTCCTCCTGTTCACCTCCTCCTCCTGTTCCTCCTGTTCTCCTCCTCATCCTGTTCCTCCTGTTCTCCTCCTGTTCTCCTCCTACTGTTCCTCCTGTTCACCTCTTCCTCCTGTTCCTCCTGTTCTCCTCCTCCTCCTGTTCAACTCCTCCTCCTGTTCTCCTCCTCCTCCTGTTCCTCCTGTTCACCTGCTCCTCCTGTTCTCCTCCTCCTCCTGTTCTCCTCCTCCTGTTCCTCCTGTTCACCTCCTCCTCCTGTTCCTCCTGTTCTCCTCCCCCTCCTGTTCACCTCCTCCTCCTGTTCTCCTTCTCCTCCTGTTCACCTCCTCCTCCTGTTCTCCTCCTCCTCCTGTTCTCCTCCTCTTCCTGGTCTCCTCCTACTGTTCCTCGTGTTCTCCTCCTCATGTTCTCCTTCTCCTGTTCTCCTCCTCCTCCTGTTCCTCCTGTTCTCCTCCTCCTCCTGTTCTCCTCCTCCTCCTGTTCTCCTCCTCCTCCTGTCCTCCTCCTCCTCCTCCTCCTCCTGTTCTCCTCCTCCTCATCCTGTTCTCCTCCTCCTCCTCCTCCTGTTCTCCTCCTCCTGTTCTCCTCCTCCTGTTCCTCCTGTTCTCCTCCTCCTCCTGTTCTCCTCCTCCTGTTCTCCTCCTCCTCCTGTTCTCCTCCTCCTCCTCCTCCTCTTGTTCTCCTCCTCCTGTTCTCCTCCTCCTGTTCTCCTCCTCCTCCTGTTCTCCTCCTCCTGTTCTCCTCCTCCTGTTCTCCTCCTCCTCCTCCTGTTCTCCTCCTCCTCCTGTTCTCCTCCTCCTCCTCCTCCTCTTGTTCTCCTCCTCCTGTTCTCCTCCTCCTGTTCCTCCTGTTCTCCTCCTCCTCCTCCTGTTCTCCTCCTCCTGTTCCTCCTGTTCTCCTCCTCCTCCTCCTCCTCCTCCTCCTCCTGTTCTCCTCCTCCTGTTCCTCCTGTTCTCCTCCTCCTGTTCTCCTCCTCCTCCTGTTCTCCTCCTCCTCCTCCTCCTCCTCCTGTTCTCCTCCTCCTCCTGTTCTCCTCCTCCTCCTCCTCCTCCTCCTCCTGTTCTCCTCCTCCTCCTGTTCTCCTCCTCCTGTTCTCCTCCTCCTGTTCTCCTTCTCCTGTTCTCCTCCTCCTCCTGTTCCTCCTGTTCTCCTCCTCCTCCTGTTCTCCTCCTCCTCCTGTTCTCCTCCTCCTCCTGTCCTCCTCCTCCTCCTCCTCCTCCTGTTCTCCTCCTCCTCATCCTGTTCTCCTCCTCCTCCTCCTCCTGTTCTCCTCCTCCTGTTCTCCTCCTCCTGTTCTCCTCCTCCTCCTCCTCCTCCTCCTGTTCTCCTCCTCCTGTTCCTCCTGTTCTCCTCCTCCTCCTGTTCTCCTCCTCCTGTTCTCCTCCTCCTCCTGTTCTCCTCCTCCTCCTCCTCCTCTTGTTCTCCTCCTCCTGTTCTCCTCCTCCTGTTCTCCTCCTCCTCCTGTTCTCCTCCTCCTGTTCTCCTCCTCCTGTTCTCCTCCTCCTCCTCCTGTTCTCCTCCTCCTGTTCCTCCTGTTCTCCTCCTCCTCCTCCTGTTCTCCTCCTCCTCCTCCTGTTCCTCCTGTTCTCCTCCTCCTCCTCCTCCTCCTCCTCCTCCTGTTCTCCTCCTCCTGTTCCTCCTGTTCTCCTCCTCCTGTTCTCCTCCTCCTCCTGTTCTCCTCCTCCTCCTCCTCCTCCTCCTCCTGTTCTCCTCCTCCTCCTGTTCTCCTCCTCCTCCTCCTCCTCCTCCTGTTCTCCTCCTCCTCCTGTTCTCCTCCTCCTGTTCTCCTCCTCCTGTTCTCCTCCTCCTCCTGTTCTCCTCCTCCTCTTGTTCTCCTCCTCCTGTTCTCCTCCTCCTGTTCCTCCTGTTCTCCTCCTCCTCTTGTTCTCCTCCTACTGTTCTCCTCCTCCTCCTCCTCCTCCTCCTGTTCTCCTCCTCCTCCTCCTGTTCTCCTCCTCCTCCTCCTCCTCCTCCTGTTCTCCTCCTCCTCCTCCTGTTCTCCTCCTCCTCCTCCTCCTCCTGTTCTCCTCCTCCTCCTCCTGTTCTCCTCCTCCTCCTCCTCCTCCTCCTCCTCCTCCTCCTCCTGTTCTCCTCCTCCTCCTGGTCTGGTCGGTCCAGAAACCTTCAGTATTCTAAGTTTCTAGCTCCTCCTTGATTTTCCTCATTTGAATATTGGATCATAGGAGCTGCATTCAGAATCTGCTGTGTCTGTGTGAGCTGGACTGGCTCCGCCCACACATGCCCATCTTGGGAAGAGGAGGAAGTACTTCCTCTCGTGGTGCCATGTGCCAGAGCAGAGCTGCCTAATTGTGGGAGGAGTCAACGGGAGGGTCTACCTTGATTGGGATTGGCTAAACCCCCGATGACACTATATAGGGTTTGATTTCTGATTGGCTGTTGGAGCAACACACTTTTTAAAACCTGGAACAAGCCAGGGACAGAGAGGACAGACTGTCTTCACTTCTGGGACGTCAGTCCAGGTATGGGGACGAGTAGTACTGCTGGAGAACCTTCAGGAAGTAGATTTAGCAGAATATTATTCTTATATTTCTGTAAATGAAGCTGTTCCAGGATATTTAATGGAATGTCAGGATACTCATATGTGCATAGGAACTGTCCAACATGTCAACCAGCGCTGATCCAAAACCAGAACAACTGAAGTAACATTTCTATCTTCAGACTGTCGCTCTGTGGATAGAGGACGGTCCTTAACTAGGTTATACTGTCAGATCACACACACACACACACACACACACACACACACACACATCCCTCTGTGTTCAGAACACTGCGTGTGCGTGTGTGTGTGTGTGTGTGTGTGTGTGTGTGTGTGTGTGTGTGTGTGTGTGTGTGTGTGTGTGTGTGTGTGTGTGTGTGTGTGTGTACGACGGTTACCATTAGCTGGGACATGCTCTACCTGCTGATCACCTGACCCGACCAACCAGTTGGGTTCCAGCTGGTCTCCTGATGGTTCTGCTCCACTGAGTTGGAGCCGCCACACACTCCAGCACATGTTGACGGGTTTGTGTCATTTCTACAGATTAAAGTCAGAATTGTACAAAACTCACCTTGGAAAATACTTTAGTCCCCAAATCACAAAGTCCTGGAAGGTTCCACAGTGGAACAAACACAACTGGTACTGTGAAGAGGCGGCAGGAAGCAGAACGGGCTTCAAAATATTCTGACTCATTAATTCATCAACTAAAAGTTCCTGGTTTTAGAGGCTTTTATTTCTATAGCTGGAAGTACAACCGTCATTTATAGATGCTTTTACTGTGAAAAATCAACAAGTCCACTTGAGCAAGTAGAGGAAACCTCTCTAACAGGAAGAAACCTGCAGAACCAGACTCAGAGGAGGAAGAACCTGCAGAACCAGGACTCAGAGGAGGAGAGCCTTCAGAACCAGACTCAGAGGAGGAGAGCCTTCAGAACCAGGCTCAGAGGAGAAGAAACCTGCAGAACCAGACTCAGAGGAGGGAAGAACCTGCAGAACCAGACTCAGAGGAGGAAGAACCTGCAGAACCAGACTCAGAGGAGGAAGAACCTGCAGAACCAGACTCAGAGGAGGAGAGCCTTCAGAACCAGGCTCAGAGGAGAAGAAAACCTGCAGAACCAGACTCAGAGGAGGAGGAACCTTCAGAACCAGACTCAGAGGAGGAGGAACCTTCAGAACCAGGCTCAGAGGAGAAGAAACCTGCAGAACCAGACTCAGAGGAGGAGGAACCTTCAGAACCAGACTCAGAGGAGGAGGAACCTGCAGGACCAGACTCAGAGGAGGAAGAACCTGCAGAACCAGACTCAGAGGAGGAGAGCCTTCAGAACCAGACTCAGAGGAGGAGGAACCTTCAGAATCAGACTCAGAGGAGGAGGAACCTGCAGAACCAGACTCAGAGGAGAGGAACCTTCAGAACCAGGCTCAGAGGAGAAGAAACCTGCAGAACCAGACTCAGAGGAGGAGGAACCTGCAGAACCAGACTCAGAGGAGGAGGAACCTACAGAACCAGAGGAGGAGGAACCTACAGAACCAGACTCAGAGGAGGAGAGCCTCAGAACCAGACTCAGAGGAGGAGGAACCTGCAGAACCAGACTCAGAGGAGGAGGAACCTGCAGAACCAGACTCAGAGGAGGGAAGAGGAATGTCTTCAGAATCCTGCAATTTATTCCAGAGCCTCCAGGAAGGATGGAGATACAGGACTGCATGGTTACGTTATGGTGAGTCTCTGTTCCTCCCTGGATCCTCGTGGAAACGTCCAGCTGTAAGGAGATCAGCTGTAAGGAGATCAGCTGTGAGGAGATCCGCTGTGAGGAGATCAGCTGTAAGGAGATCAGCTCTACGGAGATCAGCTGTAAGGAGGATCAGCTGCAAGGAGATCCGCTGTGAGGAGATCCGCTGCTGAGGAGATCACCTGTGAGGAGATCACCTGTGAGGAGATCACCTGTGAGGAGATCAGCTGTGAGGAGATCAGCTGTGAGGAGATCAGCTCCGCCCTCCAGGAATCATGTTCAGAGCAGGGGACGTTTATAAACCTGCTATCTCAGTGTTTTCAGAGTTTCTGCCGTTTCCATGTAAACAGACATGGTCTTCAAGATGTTGCCATGGAAACACCAAACTTCTCTGAAACCAAAACAAAAGAGCAGGTTGAGGTGAAGACGGTCTGAGGTGAAGACGGTCTGAGGTGAAGACCAGGTTGAGGTCAAGACGGTCTGAGGTGAAGAGGGTCTGAGGTGAGACGGTCTGAGGCGAAGACGGTCTGAGGTGAAGACGGTCTGAGGTGAAGACGGTCTGAGGTGAAGACGGTCTGAGGCGAGACGGTCTGAGGCGGAAGACGGTCTGAGGCGAAGACGGTCTGAGGCGAAGACGGTCTGAGGTGAAGACGGTCTGAGGTGAAGAGGGTCTGAGGTGAAGAGGGTCTGAGGTGAAGACCAGGTTGAGGGCGAAGACGTTCTGAGGTGAAGACGGTCTGAGGTGAGAGGGTCTGAGGTGAAGAGGGTCTGAGGTGAAGACGGTCTGAGGTGAAGACGGTCTGAGGCGAAGACGGTCTGAGGCTCAGGACGTCTCTGCTCCTTTGTTCAATACTTGATTGGTCCAAACCAAAACTCCAGTCGTCAGGAAATCTGGAGTTTTGCTCCTCAACTTTTTCTTTGTGTTTCAGAAAATGTTGGAGGCCGCGGAGCTTCGTCAGGAGCAGTGAGGAAGAGGAGGCCTCACTGACCACCGACACTGACCACCGACACTGACAGCATGAAGACGCACTCCTGGTCTCTGGAGATTCTGAAACGATGGATTCAGAAGACGTTGATCCTCGTCTGCACCCAGAGTGTCCTGGTGGCTTCTCAACGAACTGCACTGTGGGGGTGGAGGGCGAGGGTGGAGGGTGGAGGGTGGAGGTGGAGGGTGGAGGGTGGAGGGGCTCACAGGGTGATACTGTAAACATGAAGTACTGTAGAAATGATTTTATATCTCAGACTGTTGAACATTTTCTTTTCTGCTTCGCTTTCTGCTCTTTAACCACGGAGTCACTTCTTCTGCTGGGGCGATGCAATTCTTAGAGTATTTGTTAGGAGGAGGAGGAGGAGGAAGAGGAGCAGGAGGAGGAGGAGGAGGAGGACAGGAGGAGGAGGAGGAGGAGGAGGAGGAGGAGGACAGGAGGAGGAGGAGGAGGAGGACAGGAGGAGGAGGAGGACAGGAGGAGGAGGAGGAGGAGGACAGGAGGAGGAGGAGGAGGAGGACAGGAGGAGGAGGAGGAGGAGGACAGGAGGAGGAAGAGGAGCAGGAGGAGGAGGAGGACAGGAGGAGGAGGAGGAGGAGGACAGGAGGAGGAGGACGGACAATCGTTAACCTGTTGGCTCCGCCCCCAGCGGGACAGACAATCATCTGGAAACGACTTCAGCTCCGTCACTCGTTTACAAAAGCGCCGACTCGGCTGCTGATTCCTGAATCATGTCAATTCTTTTGTTTTGCTTCAGTTTGAACAGGATTTCCTGCTGACGCCTCGTGAACCCGACCCGAGGAGCCCGGCCGTGTTTTAGACGTGTCCTGGTCATTTCACCTTCAATTCTCACGTCATCAAAGAGTTTTGCTTCTTTGGTTTTCTTACTTTGATGAATCAGATTCTATTTTCAGATTCTGTCATAACGTTAAAAGTTTCCTTCCCGTTTATTCACCAGTAAGAAGAATTAAAATCTTTATTTCTAATAAGTCAACTTATCCTGGCAAATTACATGTTATGATACAACAAAGTTTTACAGTGAAACTCGATTCTTCTGCTTTATAACATGAAAAGATTCTGCGGCGTTGTTATAACAGTATTACCTTGTGACGTCATGAAATGTTATAACATGTTATAACATGTTATAACATGAACATAATGATGATGTTTTATGATTTAACGTCTCGTCACCATATTGAATTGTGACGTAACCGGTTACAACATGAAGAGTTTCACTTTTACACTCCGTGTATAGATTAACGAGATTACAATCCAGAAACGTTCCAACACCACAAGCGTGTGGGATTTCTATGTTCATGATATGATGGGAGACGTTCCACAGTAATGATGTTCCACCAGGTTTTCTGATGTTCTGCATCCTGTCACGTAAACCTTTAGTTTGAAGTCTCGGTGACTCCACCCTCACATATTTATTCATGCTGCGGCGTCTGCACTCCTCCGTCACCCTGGTGCCTTCCAATGTAATCTGAGTATTTGTTTCTCTGAGCTGCTCTGTATGAGAACAAGTCGCTGAAATAAAGTTCAGTTCCACCAACTGAAAGGTGAAGTGGTGAAGCTCTTTACTCCATCAGGATGGTAACACCTATTGTACCTCCTGTAGAACATCCAGCTCCTGATTCTCCACCGTGATCAATTCATTTCATTACTGAAGTCCAAAGTGCAAAATCCTGAAAGAAATGAGCAGAAACACTGGAAAGTAAACAGACATGAGGGGCGAGAGAAAGAGAACGAGGACTGTGATCTGGAACCAAGAGAACGTGCTCCTATTCAGAACCCATAAGGAAGGTTCTCCATCATGGAAAACCTCTGGACCTCCTTTGACGGGACAAAGTACTAAGAACAGAGCGCCAAATCTGTCCCCCGAGTGATGGTGGTGTCAGTCTGAGCACCGTCACCCAGATCACATTGACCCATTAAGAACCTTCCTGCAGGTGGAGAGCCCACAGGAAGGTGGAGAGCCCACAGGAAGGTGGAGAGCCCACAGGAAGGTGGAGAGCCCACAGGAAGGTGGAGAGCCCACAGGAAGGTGGCGCCCGGCGTGGGACATGAACCCTCTACCTTGAGACTGAGAGTCTCATGCTCTACCTACTGAGCTGGACGGGGGCAGTTATTATCATTATTATTATTATTATTATTATAATTATTACTCTTGTTGTTGTTGTTGTTGTTGTTGTTGTATTAAAGTTCAGCTTGAGCAGCTCCTCCCAGCAGCTACAATTTAGTGAGTGAAACAACTTCTGATCTACGATTCTGATGAAAACCTGGAGGAAGAAAATGCCAAGAAGATAAGACGACCCTGGATTTCCTCTTATCAAGGTAACTTCATGATATATCTGTTACCTGGATTAACATACCAGGATATCTCTCTGTTACCTGGATTAACATACCGGGATATCTCTGTTACCTAGATTAACATACCAGGATATCTCTGTTACCTGGATTAACATACCATGATATCTTTGTTACCTAGATTAACATACCAAGATATCTCTGTTACCTGGATTAACATACCATGATATCTGTGTTACCTGGATTAACTAACCCAGACATTCTGGATCCTCATCAGCATTAACAGGACGCAGGTCATCACCTCACTAGTTCAACCAGAGTTTCCCTCCAGGATCAGAGCGTTCACATGAAAGGGGCGGAGCTTGCAGCATGTGACCAATCACAGAGGGAGAAACCCTGCAGAGCAGCTGCCTCTACCATAGAGGAGCAGTTAATCTCTGAGATTATAAAGAATTCCAACCCATCCAGCAGCTCAAAGCAACACTGCTGCTGCAGCCAGAACCAGAACCTTCCTGACTTGTTAATGCTGACTTGGTGAGATTAGAGCAGATTAATTCATGGGACAATAGAACCGGAGTCACTTTCACTTTATTCCAGCAGAACGGTTCCAGGCAGAGCTTCCTCACTGCTCTGCTTTTACTTTACATTTTACCTCCACTGGTTCTGAGGCGGAGGTTCTGAGGCGGAGGTTCTGAGGAGGAGGTTCTGAGGAGGAGGTTCTCTTGTGTTTCCTGTTGGAATATTAATTCATCACCGTGACGACAGGAGAAGTTCTGCTTCCATTAATTCATGGTTCTGCAGTTCTGTCAGCGTCAGCATTATTATTAAGCTCATTATTCCAGATCAACCCTCGTGGAGCCAAACAGACCTGGAACAAGTCAAGAACCAGAACCAGAACCTCCTTCAAAGCTCAGAGACCAGGATTTATTGGGTTCTGTCTAAAAGATTGTTCTAGATACGTTCTCCTCTCCGCTCCGCTGCAGCTCAGCGCTGAACCTGCCCACTAATCACCATCATTTAAGAATGGGCGGGGCATTACCCAAGAGATCTGATTGGTCAAGAGGCGGAGCTTTACACTCACTGTGATCTTATCCAGAACATATCCTGCTCCGGAGCAGGTTAGACATTCAGAGTCAGTTACCATGGTGATATATCCTGGGAGAAGTGAACCAGTGTCGTAGTACAGAAAAACAGAGTAAATCCTGAAGTTACCTCCATAAGAGAAAACCAGTGTTATTCCTGAAGTTACCAAGATAAGAGAAAACCAGAGTTAATCCTGAAGTTACTTCTATAAGAGAAAACCAGAGTTAATCCTGAAGTTACCTCCATAAGAGAAAACCAGTGTTATTCCTGAAGTTACTTCTATAAGAGAAAACCAGAGTTAATCCTGAAGTTACCAAGATAAGAGTAAACCAGAGTTAATCCTGAAGTTACCTCCATAAGAGAAAACCAGTGTTATTCCTGAAGTTACCAAGATAAGAGAAAACCAGAGTTAATCCTGAAGTTACTTCTATAAGAGAAAACCAGAGTTAATCCTGAAGTTACCTGGATAAGATGAAACTCCAGCGTCGTAGTACTTCCCCTGGTGTGATAGTTTTGTACACTTTGACGATGTCATGGCTGTTGTCTGAACAGGCCGTAGTATCGTCTCATCCTGTTCCGACATGAGAAACTAGTAGAACTTTTATTAGTATAATAAAGTATTTTCTCTTAATCTCTAAACTTTAACCAAAGTCTGATGTCGGTTCACAAAAGGACAAATCCTACAAACAGCTAAAGGTCGTGAAGATTCAGCTGAATCTTTGATGATATTTGAATATCAAAAAGTATTGGGTATCGGCGATACTGGCCCTGTACTTACTTGGTATCAGATGGATACTGATCCTGCAAGTATTGCACAGCAGCAGTTTCCAGAATGAGACAAAGAAAAAGACGGACTCGGAGGAGACGTGTGAGACACAAGTCCACGTTTTATTTTGGGATATTACCATAGCAATATGTAACGTCTGACAACAGGTATCAAGTACAGAGTAATACACTGAATATTTCTGTCAGTTCTTCTTGTTTTGGTCCGGTGACGCTGACCGCCGGCGTCTCCAAACACTGAGGACATGCACGTCATTCACCTGGACACAGCGGCTTCAGACCAGACCGGCAGGACGCCGTCTCTCTTTTAGCTGCGACACCCAAACAGTTGTACTACAGGTACTACAGTAGTATTCGTAAGGCTAGATGGACTGTACAGGTAAAGAGCACCATATTTACAGTCTGTATGTACAGAAAAACAAACCAACAGAAAAAATAGATTCAAACCATCCTGGTGTTTGTTTGGTTGTTTTGGATTTAAAAAAAGGAACTAATGAAAAGTTTCAGTCCGAACGGCTGCTTTAGCTTATTTAATCTCTTTCAAACTCTTTTCTCTTTTCCTACGGAAGCGAAGCCGTGAGCAGAAAACGGGTCGTTATCCTGTTGCACTCCACTGGGGGCGCCAGAGAGCTCTGAAGGTACAGAATACAAAGCCTGCAGGGGGGCGGGGGGCGTCTTGTCCAATCAGGAGCTTCAAAAGGTTTTCAAGAAGAATTCAGGTTGTTAGATTAGGATTTACTAAGTATGATGAGAATAAAAGTGAAACAGTTCAACGCTTTCATTTAATCTGTTGATGCTCTAATCTGACGAGTCGTTGATATCTGACTTCATTACGGAATAAAAGTTCAGGTTAAAGTTAAATGATCATAAAATGATGTTTGACGTGTTCAGAGGTCAGATTACACGTAATCCTGCTGTGGCTTTTACATTTCATGAAGATTAAGGCAAAAAGAAAACAACACTTTGTGATTAATAACATGCTAATCGTTAGCATAGCCATGCTCACGATACCAGAATATCTCAAGGTTAAAAACCTTTAAACTACCTGGAGTCGGGATTAAACAGATTTCAGATAGTTTGTTGGAGCTGCTGAACATCTCCTCACTTTCACTTTAGTAGAATTAGATTTCTTCCTGCTCACAGCAAATCTAGAAAAATGCTCAAACTGGTTTTTCTTCTTCCTTGAAATTAGAGCCTTTGTCCTGCTTGAAGCTCTGCAGCGCCCCCCAGAGGAGCTCCATTGTTCTCAATAGAACGACCTGAACGACCTGAACGACCTGGTTCTGGGACTGGGAATCGTTTAGCGTCGTCTCATAAGAACTGGGAAGTAAAGCAGACGTCCTCCTTTGGGACCTTCAGGAGACTCTGACCCGCATCCAGCTCACGTCTCGCTCTGTCTCCTCCTGTCTCACTCTGTCTCGCTCTGTCTCCTCCTGTCTCCTCCTGTCTCGCTCTGTCTCCTCCTGTCTCGCTCTGTCTCGTTTGTCCTTCGATCTTTTTAAAGCCTTTTTCAGGTGCAGGTGAGAAACCTGAAGCTCCTGCAACCAAAACTCCTGGAAATGATCCCAAACAGCTGAAAATGTACAAGTTTTCAAAAATAAACTTTTCATCAGACCGTATGTACAAACTGGAGCGGGGGGGGGGTCAGACTGGACTGCTCTGCAGACGGTCCACATTCAGAGTCCAGACCACCAAGTGACCAGATCACCAGGCGACCAGATCACCAAGTGACATGACCCCCAGAGTCCAGACCACCAGGTGACCAGACCCCCCAGAGTCCAGACCGCCAGGTGACCAGACCCCCCAGAGTCCAGACCACCAGGTGACCAGACCGCCAGGTGACCAGACCCCCCAGAGTCCAGACCGCCAGGTGACCAGACCCCCCAGAGTCCAGACCGCCAGGTGACCAGACCCCCCAGAGCCCAGACCACTGACTTCCTGGGTTCCAGGAAAGAGTAAATCTTTGAGGAACAGTTTAATTAGATTTTAGTTTTTTTGCTGGAGCAGAATTTTACCGGTTTTCTAGATAAAAGCTGATCAATAATAAAAAGCATGTTAACCTGTGAGGAAGTGGATTTCCCCTGTTCCTACCTGGACCAAGGCAGAGCTGTGGAAGATCCACAAAGGAGTGTAGAAACATTGTTCACTCAGCAGACCCCGCTGGGTATTTCAGCTCCTTTACAGTGATGGAACACGAGTTATTTATTGTATAACCACATATTGAAGTTTAAATCTGAACTTTTAGAATCGTTGAATTGAAGCAGAAAAGATAACGATCTTCCTCGCCTCGGATTTCTAATATGTTGCAAAGATTTTCAGGTTTTCAGGAAGATCAATACAAACACTTTGACCTGTGACAAACCTTTCAGCTCCAGACTGGTAATACCACTTTGTACCACCAGGTGGTGCAGTGAGTCCTACAACTGCTACCATAATTGACTTGACAGACGATCAAAGGCTTTGAATTACGTCAACATGATTATAACTTCAGCCTCATTCATCAACAAGGAGGTACAGATTGCTGGACTGTGCCTCCAACAGCCTCCGGGGGGCGATCAGAGCTTCAGCTACGTTTCAGGGGAGCGGTGATGTCATCAGTCAAAGGGTCAAAGTCGAGCTGCTCGATGCCACATAGAACAGTTTGTTTGGTATCATGAGAACGATACAATTCACCATCAGTTTCACTGTGGTACAGAACCAGAACCGGGCCAAAGCGTCACACCTGAGGACGCTGACTCAACACTGCCACCTGAGGCCAATTAGTGGTATTACAAATTGGGACTATATATTAAATGAATAATAACTTCTGCTGATTTAGACCACCTCACAGCCCCGAGAATA
>NW_028291976.1:0-130982 GCF_963383615.2 Lipophrys pholis | reverse complement strand
TCTCAGTCTCAGTCTCTATCTTTGTCCACTCTCTCTCTCTCTCTCTCTCTCTCTCGCTCTCTCTCACGGTGCAACCTCAGCTCCGCCCACTGCTCCCAGAGTCCAGATCCATATTTCACTTTCTCTTGTATTGTTTGATTGTACACTCATAGTGACAGGGCGTCTTTTCCTTTATAAATGAGTTCCCAGTCATCCGATTGTACCTCAATAACTAGTTTATCCAGGGATTCCTCTCTTCTGACTCATTTGTAATGATATCCATCTGTTGTCTCTTTTAATCTTTCTGTGGTTTTTATTGGAAATAGTAAAAAAACAAACAGACATGAAATCACTGATATCATTGACTAATAAGCCCTTGTACGTTTTCTTCATTTGACTTTTATTTGCTGATTGTTTCATCTGAATGTTTAATCTGTTCCACCTCTTTAAGCTACATCAATAACCAATGTAATACGCCCCCTGGATTTGGTCACCACAGTCACACGGTCAAAGAGCAAGTCAGCCTCGCTGCTGGCCCCTGCTGGCCGCGCCCCGTCACTATCTGTCAAATCCTGTTACAGAGTGCTCTGATGTCTGTGGGAAAAAACTTGAAACTGAGCAAGATGACTATTGCAGCAACACGTCATCAGTAGGATAAAACTAAGCTGTCTCTTGATGGTCTACGACAGGGTGTCCAAACTGGGTCAGAGAGTGCTGGTGTCCTGCATGTTTTAGTTCTCTGCCTGCTTCATCATACCTGAATCTAATGATGACGTCATCACCAAGGTTGTGAAAAAGAACAATAATGAGCCTTTCATCACAAAGTGGATGGGAGAGGCACCGGATGGAGATCAACGGAGATCAAAGCCGGAGGAAATCTTGGATCTGAGCATCTCCATGGCAAAAGGCCCTGATCTCCTTTGATCTGATAGGAGATCAGCACTGGAGCCATGGAGACGCTCAGATCAAAGGAAATCAGCTTTGTAGAGTTGTAATGTGCTCGTACTCATCCTTACATTTTTCTAGAAATTTGTCTTCAATCACCTTTTCTCTATTTACACTCTCTACTTGAACCTTTACCTGTTTATTTATTTCATATTTTCCAAATATCATGATTTTTGTTTGACCTAGATTTAATGAATTAGATTTCATTTCTCTGAATGTATCTAGTATGTCGTTGAAGAGTTTTTCTAGGATTTGGGAGAATTGTGGGTCTGTAGTTTGTGAAGTGTGTCTGTTTTCAATAACGGTATCCTTACTGGAAGCCTGTTGAATGATACTATGTAGAACCTTCTATGTACTGCTGACATGGTCTTTATTGTTTTCTGGTACTTTCTTAAAAGAATTCTTCTAACATTTTCTCATCATATGAGTGAACTTTGTTTTACATTTCTTGGATTTATTTTCCATCTCCTTCGTTCATCATTTATTGGATTCTCTATGTCATGTATTCTTCTCCTTGGATGCATTTTTTAAGCCCTTTGTCATCCATTAAACATCTTTATATTTCACTTTTTCTCGTATTTCTAAATGAGTTCCCAGTCATCTGATTGTACCTCAATAACTAGTTTTTCCAGGGACTGCTCTGTTTTGACTCATTTGTGTTGACATCTATCTGTTGTCTGTTTTAATGTTTCTGTGTTTTTTATTGTAAATAGTAAAAAAACTAAAACAAACAGACATGAAATCACTGATATCATTGACTAATACATCACTTACTTTGATATTATCTATAACATGTGTAAATAAATTATGACCCTCCAAACGACCCCCAGGAGGCCCGGCTGTTGTGTGTGTGTGTGTGTGTGTGTGTGTGTGTGTGTGTGTGTGTGTGTGTGTGTGTGTGGGGGGGGGGGGGTGTGTGTGTGTTTGGGCCTGGTTATAGGAGAAGTGAGGATGGAGCAGCCATTTACTGGTAAAACTAACTCACTAACATCTTGGTGAAAATAGAATATATGTTTTTTTCAAATTAAAGTGACAATGAAAGTGAGAACAGGAGTTCCCCCCTCACCTCCAGAGTGAACATAAGTCATGTCTGTATATTACATCCATCATCCATCCATCCATCCATCCATCCATCCATCCATCCATCCATCCATCCATCCATCCATCATCCATCATCCATGATGTGATCCAGCAAACATGTCCAAGCAGTAGTGTTGTGTTGTTGCTTCTCATTGTCAATAGAACCATGAGAAAGTATGAGAGTGACTGATACGCTTGTATGATCACTGGACCTTTTGAGAGCAGTCAGACTCTCATACTGTACCAGTAGCATCTGTGTCATTCACAACCCGTCTCCATCTTAACTGGACTTTCTGTGTACACATATGATTTTGTGTTTTCATCTGTGGACTGGTGACTAGTGAGTGTGTTGCCTTCAGTGGCAAAGGGAAATAAAACCTCTGCATGAAGAGGAATCATGGAGCCTCCCCCTTCTCAGCTCCAAGTGTCCAAATCTGAACAGCTGGTCTGGGCTCTGAGTGGAAGCTGAGGTGGTCATGTGCCTGGGCCTCCAGACTAATCCACTCCACTCCACTCCACTCCAAGTCCAAGTCCGAGTGTAAAACTCAGTCTCAGTCTCAGTCTCAGTCTCAGTCTCTATCTTTGTCCACTCTCTCTCTCTCTCTCTCTCTCTCTCGCTCTCTCTCACGGTGCAACCTCAGCTCCGCCCACTGCTCCCAGAGTCCAGATCCATATTTCACTTTCTCTTGTATTGTTTGATTGTACACTCATAGTGACAGGGCGTCTTTTCCTTTATAAATGAGTTCCCAGTCATCCGATTGTACCTCAATAACTAGTTTATCCAGGGATTCCTCTCTTCTGACTCATTTGTAATGATATCCATCTGTTGTCTCTTTTAATCTTTCTGTGGTTTTTATTGGAAATAGTAAAAAAACAAACAGACATGAAATCACTGATATCATTGACTAATAAGCCCTTGTACGTTTTCTTCATTTGACTTTTATTTGCTGATTGTTTCATCTGAATGTTTAATCTGTTCCACCTCTTTAAGCTACATCAATAACCAATGTAATACGCCCCCTGGATTTGGTCACCACAGTCACACGGTCAAAGAGCAAGTCAGCCTCGCTGCTGGCCCCTGCTGGCCGCGCCCCGTCACTATCTGTCAAATCCTGTTACAGAGTGCTCTGATGTCTGTGGGAAAAAACTTGAAACTGAGCAAGATGACTATTGCAGCAACACGTCATCAGTAGGATAAAACTAAGCTGTCTCTTGATGGTCTACGACAGGGTGTCCAAACTGGGTCAGAGAGTGCTGGTGTCCTGCATGTTTTAGTTCTCTGCCTGCTTCATCATACCTGAATCTAATGATGACGTCATCACCAAGGTTGTGAAAAAGAACAATAATGAGCCTTTCATCACAAAGTGGATGGGAGAGGCACCGGATGGAGATCAACGGAGATCAAAGCCGGAGGAAATCTTGGATCTGAGCATCTCCATGGCAAAAGGCCCTGATCTCCTTTGATCTGATAGGAGATCAGCACTGGAGCCATGGAGACGCTCAGATCAAAGGAAATCAGCTTTGTAGAGTTGTAATGTGCTCGTACTCATCCTTACATTTTTCTAGAAATTTGTCTTCAATCACCTTTTCTCTATTTACACTCTCTACTTGAACCTTTACCTGTTTATTTATTTCATATTTTCCAAATATCATGATTTTTGTTTGACCTAGATTTAATGAATTAGATTTCATTTCTCTGAATGTATCTAGTATGTCGTTGAAGAGTTTTTCTAGGATTTGGGAGAATTGTGGGTCTGTAGTTTGTGAAGTGTGTCTGTTTTCAATAACGGTATCCTTACTGGAAGCCTGTTGAATGATACTATGTAGAACCTTCTATGTACTGCTGACATGGTCTTTATTGTTTTCTGGTACTTTCTTAAAAGAATTCTTCTAACATTTTCTCATCATATGAGTGAACTTTGTTTTACATTTCTTGGATTTATTTTCCATCTCCTTCGTTCATCATTTATTGGATTCTCTATGTCATGTATTCTTCTCCTTGGATGCATTTTTTAAGCCCTTTGTCATCCATTAAACATCTTTATATTTCACTTTTTCTCGTATTTCTAAATGAGTTCCCAGTCATCTGATTGTACCTCAATAACTAGTTTTTCCAGGGACTGCTCTGTTTTGACTCATTTGTGTTGACATCTATCTGTTGTCTGTTTTAATGTTTCTGTGTTTTTTATTGTAAATAGTAAAAAAACTAAAACAAACAGACATGAAATCACTGATATCATTGACTAATACATCACTTACTTTGATATTATCTATAACATGTGTAAATAAATTATGACCCTCCAAACGACCCCCAGGAGGCCCGGCTGTTGTGTGTGTGTGTGTGTGTGTGTGTGTGTGTGTGTGTGTGTGTGTGTGTGTGTGTGTGGGGGGGGGGGGGGTGTGTGTGTGTTTGGGCCTGGTTATAGGAGAAGTGAGGATGGAGCAGCCATTTACTGGTAAAACTAACTCACTAACATCTTGGTGAAAATAGAATATATGTTTTTTTCAAATTAAAGTGACAATGAAAGTGAGAACAGGAGTTCCCCCCTCACCTCCAGAGTGAACATAAGTCATGTCTGTATATTACATCCATCATCCATCCATCCATCCATCCATCCATCCATCCATCCATCCATCCATCCATCCATCCATCCATCCATCCATCATCCATCATCCATGATGTGATCCAGCAAACATGTCCAAGCAGTAGTGTTGTGTTGTTGCTTCTCATTGTCAATAGAACCATGAGAAAGTATGAGAGTGACTGATACGCTTGTATGATCACTGGACCTTTTGAGAGCAGTCAGACTCTCATACTGTACCAGTAGCATCTGTGTCATTCACAACCCGTCTCCATCTTAACTGGACTTTCTGTGTACACATATGATTTTGTGTTTTCATCTGTGGACTGGTGACTAGTGAGTGTGTTGCCTTCAGTGGCAAAGGGAAATAAAACCTCTGCATGAAGAGGAATCATGGAGCCTCCCGCTTCTCAGCTCCAAGTGTCCAAATCTGAACAGCTGGTCTGGGCTCTGAGTGGAAGCTGAGGTGGTCATGTGCCTGGGCCTCCAGACTAATCCACTCCACTCCAAGTCCAAGTCCGAGTGTAAAACTCAGTCTCAGTCTCAGTCTCAGTCTCAGTCTCTATCTTTGTCCACTCTCTCTCTCTCTCTCTCTCTCTCTCTCGCTCTCTCTCACGGTGCAACCTCAGCTCCGCCCACTGCTCCCAGAGTCCAGATCCATATTTCACTTTCTCTTGTATTGTTTGATTGTACACTCATAGTGACAGGGCGTCTTTTCCTTTATAAATGAGTTCCCAGTCATCCGATTGTACCTCAATAACTAGTTTATCCAGGGATTCCTCTCTTCTGACTCATTTGTAATGATATCCATCTGTTGTCTCTTTTAATCTTTCTGTGGTTTTTATTGGAAATAGTAAAAAAAACAAACAGACATGAAATCACTGATATCATTGACTAATAAGCCCTTGTACGTTTTCTTCATTTGACTTTTATTTGCTGATTGTTTCATCTGAATGTTTAATCTGTTCCACCTCTTTAAGCTACATCAATAACCAATGTAATACGCCCCCTGGATTTGGTCACCACAGTCACACGGTCAAAGAGCAAGTCAGCCTCGCTGCTGGCCCCTGCTGGCCGCGCCCCGTCACTATCTGTCAAATCCTGTTACAGAGTGCTCTGATGTCTGTGGGAAAAAACTTGAAACTGAGCAAGATGACTATTGCAGCAACACGTCATCAGTAGGATAAAACTAAGCTGTCTCTTGATGGTCTACGACAGGGTGTCCAAACTGGGTCAGAGAGTGCTGGTGTCCTGCATGTTTTAGTTCTCTGCCTGCTTCATCATACCTGAATCTAATGATGACGTCATCACCAAGGTTGTGAAAAAGAACAATAATGAGCCTTTCATCACAAAGTGGATGGGAGAGGCACCGGATGGAGATCAACGGAGATCAAAGCCGGAGGAAATCTTGGATCTGAGCATCTCCATGGCAAAAGGCCCTGATCTCCTTTGATCTGATAGGAGATCAGCACTGGAGCCATGGAGACGCTCAGATCAAAGGAAATCAGCTTTGTAGAGTTGTAATGTGCTCGTACTCATCCTTACATTTTTCTAGAAATTTGTCTTCAATCACCTTTTCTCTATTTACACTCTCTACTTGAACCTTTACCTGTTTATTTATTTCATATTTTCCAAATATCATGATTTTTGTTTGACCTAGATTTAATGAATTAGATTTCATTTCTCTGAATGTATCTAGTATGTCGTTGAAGAGTTTTTCTAGGATTTGGGAGAATTGTGGGTCTGTAGTTTGTGAAGTGTGTCTGTTTTCAATAACGGTATCCTTACTGGAAGCCTGTTGAATGATACTATGTAGAACCTTCTATGTACTGCTGACATGGTCTTTATTGTTTTCTGGTACTTTCTTAAAAGAATTCTTCTAACATTTTCTCATCATATGAGTGAACTTTGTTTTACATTTCTTGGATTTATTTTCCATCTCCTTCGTTCATCATTTATTGGATTCTCTATGTCATGTATTCTTCTCCTTGGATGCATTTTTTAAGCCCTTTGTCATCCATTAAACATCTTTATATTTCACTTTTTCTCGTATTTCTAAATGAGTTCCCAGTCATCTGATTGTACCTCAATAACTAGTTTTTCCAGGGACTGCTCTGTTTTGACTCATTTGTGTTGACATCTATCTGTTGTCTGTTTTAATGTTTCTGTGTTTTTTATTGTAAATAGTAAAAAAACTAAAACAAACAGACATGAAATCACTGATATCATTGACTAATACATCACTTACTTTGATATTATCTATAACATGTGTAAATAAATTATGACCCTCCAAACGACCCCCAGGAGGCCCGGCTGTGTGTGTGTGTGTGTGTGTGTGTGTGTGTGTGTGTGTGTGTGTGTGTGTGTGTGTGTGTGTGTGTGGGGGGGGGGGGTGTGTGTGTGTTTGGGCCTGGTTATAGGAGAAGTGAGGATGGAGCAGCCATTTACTGGTAAAACTAACTCACTAACATCTTGGTGAAAATAGAATATATGTTTTTTTCAAATTAAAGTGACAATGAAAGTGAGAACAGGAGTTCCCCCCTCACCTCCAGAGTGAACATAAGTCATGTCTGTATATTACATCCATCATCCATCCATCCATCCATCCATCCATCCATCCATCCATCCATCCATCCATCCATCCATCCATCATCCATCATCCATGATGTGATCCAGCAAACATGTCCAAGCAGTAGTGTTGTGTTGTTGCTTCTCATTGTCAATAGAACCATGAGAAAGTATGAGAGTGACTGATACGCTTGTATGATCACTGGACCTTTTGAGAGCAGTCAGACTCTCATACTGTACCAGTAGCATCTGTGTCATTCACAACCCGTCTCCATCTTAACTGGACTTTCTGTGTACACATATGATTTTGTGTTTTCATCTGTGGACTGGTGACTAGTGAGTGTGTTGCCTTCAGTGGCAAAGGGAAATAAAACCTCTGCATGAAGAGGAATCATGGAGCCTCCCCCTTCTCAGCTCCAAGTGTCCAAATCTGAACAGCTGGTCTGGGCTCTGAGTGGAAGCTGAGGTGGTCATGTGCCTGGGCCTCCAGACTAATCCACTCCACTCCAAGTCCAAGTCCGAGTGTAAAACTCATCTCAGTCTCAGTCTCAGTCTCAGTCTCTATCTTTGTCCACTCTCTCTCTCTCTCTCTCTCTCTCTCGCTCTCTCTCACGGTGCAACCTCAGCTCCGCCCACTGCTCCCAGAGTCCAGATCCATATTTCACTTTCTCTTGTATTGTTTGATTGTACACTCATAGTGACAGGGCGTCTTTTCCTTTATAAATGAGTTCCCAGTCATCCGATTGTACCTCAATAACTAGTTTATCCAGGGATTCCTCTCTTCTGACTCATTTGTAATGATATCCATCTGTTGTCTCTTTTAATCTTTCTGTGGTTTTTATTGGAAATAGTAAAAAAACAAACAGACATGAAATCACTGATATCATTGACTAATAAGCCCTTGTACGTTTTCTTCATTTGACTTTTATTTGCTGATTGTTTCATCTGAATGTTTAATCTGTTCCACCTCTTTAAGCTACATCAATAACCAATGTAATACGCCCCCTGGATTTGGTCACCACAGTCACACGGTCAAAGAGCAAGTCAGCCTCGCTGCTGGCCCCTGCTGGCCGCGCCCCGTCACTATCTGTCAAATCCTGTTACAGAGTGCTCTGATGTCTGTGGGAAAAAACTTGAAACTGAGCAAGATGACTATTGCAGCAACACGTCATCAGTAGGATAAAACTAAGCTGTCTCTTGATGGTCTACGACAGGGTGTCCAAACTGGGTCAGAGAGTGCTGGTGTCCTGCATGTTTTAGTTCTCTGCCTGCTTCATCATACCTGAATCTAATGATGACGTCATCACCAAGGTTGTGAAAAAGAACAATAATGAGCCTTTCATCACAAAGTGGATGGGAGAGGCACCGGATGGAGATCAACGGAGATCAAAGCCGGAGGAAATCTTGGATCTGAGCATCTCCATGGCAAAAGGCCCTGATCTCCTTTGATCTGATAGGAGATCAGCACTGGAGCCATGGAGACGCTCAGATCAAAGGAAATCAGCTTTGTAGAGTTGTAATGTGCTCGTACTCATCCTTACATTTTTCTAGAAATTTGTCTTCAATCACCTTTTCTCTATTTACACTCTCTACTTGAACCTTTACCTGTTTATTTATTTCATATTTTCCAAATATCATGATTTTTGTTTGACCTAGATTTAATGAATTAGATTTCATTTCTCTGAATGTATCTAGTATGTCGTTGAAGAGTTTTTCTAGGATTTGGGAGAATTGTGGGTCTGTAGTTTGTGAAGTGTGTCTGTTTTCAATAACGGTATCCTTACTGGAAGCCTGTTGAATGATACTATGTAGAACCTTCTATGTACTGCTGACATGGTCTTTATTGTTTTCTGGTACTTTCTTAAAAGAATTCTTCTAACATTTTCTCATCATATGAGTGAACTTTGTTTTACATTTCTTGGATTTATTTTCCATCTCCTTCGTTCATCATTTATTGGATTCTCTATGTCATGTATTCTTCTCCTTGGATGCATTTTTTAAGCCCTTTGTCATCCATTAAACATCTTTATATTTCACTTTTTCTCGTATTTCTAAATGAGTTCCCAGTCATCTGATTGTACCTCAATAACTAGTTTTTCCAGGGACTGCTCTGTTTTGACTCATTTGTGTTGACATCTATCTGTTGTCTGTTTTAATGTTTCTGTGTTTTTTATTGTAAATAGTAAAAAAACTAAAACAAACAGACATGAAATCACTGATATCATTGACTAATACATCACTTACTTTGATATTATCTATAACATGTGTAAATAAATTATGACCCTCCAAACGACCCCCAGGAGGCCCGGCTGTTGTGTGTGTGTGTGTGTGTGTGTGTGTGTGTGTGTGTGTGTGTGTGTGTGTGTGTGTGTGTGGGGGGGGGGTGTGTGTGTGTTTGGGCCTGGTTATAGGAGAAGTGAGGATGGAGCAGCCATTTACTGGTAAAACTAACTCACTAACATCTTGGTGAAAATAGAATATATGTTTTTTTCAAATTAAAGTGACAATGAAAGTGAGAACAGGAGTTCCCCCCTCACCTCCAGAGTGAACATAAGTCATGTCTGTATATTACATCCATCATCCATCCATCCATCCATCCATCCATCCATCCATCCATCCATCCATCCATCATCCATCATCCATGATGTGATCCAGCAAACATGTCCAAGCAGTAGTGTTGTGTTGTTGCTTCTCATTGTCAATAGAACCATGAGAAAGTATGAGAGTGACTGATACGCTTGTATGATCACTGGACCTTTTGAGAGCAGTCAGACTCTCATACTGTACCAGTAGCATCTGTGTCATTCACAACCCGTCTCCATCTTAACTGGACTTTCTGTGTACACATATGATTTTGTGTTTTCATCTGTGGACTGGTGACTAGTGAGTGTGTTGCCTTCAGTGGCAAAGGGAAATAAAACCTCTGCATGAAGAGGAATCATGGAGCCTCCCCCTTCTCAGCTCCAAGTGTCCAAATCTGAACAGCTGGTCTGGGCTCTGAGTGGAAGCTGAGGTGGTCATGTGCCTGGGCCTCCAGACTAATCCACTCCACTCCAAGTCCAAGTCCGAGTGTAAAACTCAGTCTCAGTCTCAGTCTCAGTCTCTATCTTTGTCCACTCTCTCTCTCTCTCTCTCTCTCTCTCGCTCTCTCTCACGGTGCAACCTCAGCTCCGCCCACTGCTCCCAGAGTCCAGATCCATATTTCACTTTCTCTTGTATTGTTTGATTGTACACTCATAGTGACAGGGCGTCTTTTCCTTTATAAATGAGTTCCCAGTCATCCGATTGTACCTCAATAACTAGTTTATCCAGGGATTCCTCTCTTCTGACTCATTTGTAATGATATCCATCTGTTGTCTCTTTTAATCTTTCTGTGGTTTTTATTGGAAATAGTAAAAAAACAAACAGACATGAAATCACTGATATCATTGACTAATAAGCCCTTGTACGTTTTCTTCATTTGACTTTTATTTGCTGATTGTTTCATCTGAATGTTTAATCTGTTCCACCTCTTTAAGCTACATCAATAACCAATGTAATACGCCCCCTGGATTTGGTCACCACAGTCACACGGTCAAAGAGCAAGTCAGCCTCGCTGCTGGCCCCTGCTGGCCGCGCCCCGTCACTATCTGTCAAATCCTGTTACAGAGTGCTCTGATGTCTGTGGGAAAAAACTTGAAACTGAGCAAGATGACTATTGCAGCAACACGTCATCAGTAGGATAAAACTAAGCTGTCTCTTGATGGTCTACGACAGGGTGTCCAAACTGGGTCAGAGAGTGCTGGTGTCCTGCATGTTTTAGTTCTCTGCCTGCTTCATCATACCTGAATCTAATGATGACGTCATCACCAAGGTTGTGAAAAAGAACAATAATGAGCCTTTCATCACAAAGTGGATGGGAGAGGCACCGGATGGAGATCAACGGAGATCAAAGCCGGAGGAAATCTTGGATCTGAGCATCTCCATGGCAAAAGGCCCTGATCTCCTTTGATCTGATAGGAGATCAGCACTGGAGCCATGGAGACGCTCAGATCAAAGGAAATCAGCTTTGTAGAGTTGTAATGTGCTCGTACTCATCCTTACATTTTTCTAGAAATTTGTCTTCAATCACCTTTTCTCTATTTACACTCTCTACTTGAACCTTTACCTGTTTATTTATTTCATATTTTCCAAATATCATGATTTTTGTTTGACCTAGATTTAATGAATTAGATTTCATTTCTCTGAATGTATCTAGTATGTCGTTGAAGAGTTTTTCTAGGATTTGGGAGAATTGTGGGTCTGTAGTTTGTGAAGTGTGTCTGTTTTCAATAACGGTATCCTTACTGGAAGCCTGTTGAATGATACTATGTAGAACCTTCTATGTACTGCTGACATGGTCTTTATTGTTTTCTGGTACTTTCTTAAAAGAATTCTTCTAACATTTTCTCATCATATGAGTGAACTTTGTTTTACATTTCTTGGATTTATTTTCCATCTCCTTCGTTCATCATTTATTGGATTCTCTATGTCATGTATTCTTCTCCTTGGATGCATTTTTTAAGCCCTTTGTCATCCATTAAACATCTTTATATTTCACTTTTTCTCGTATTTCTAAATGAGTTCCCAGTCATCTGATTGTACCTCAATAACTAGTTTTTCCAGGGACTGCTCTGTTTTGACTCATTTGTGTTGACATCTATCTGTTGTCTGTTTTAATGTTTCTGTGTTTTTTATTGTAAATAGTAAAAAAACTAAAACAAACAGACATGAAATCACTGATATCATTGACTAATACATCACTTACTTTGATATTATCTATAACATGTGTAAATAAATTATGACCCTCCAAACGACCCCCAGGAGGCCCGGCTGTTGTGTGTGTGTGTGTGTGTGTGTGTGTGTGTGTGTGTGTGTGTGTGTGTGTGTGTGTGTGTGGGGGGGTGTGTGTGTGTTTGGGCCTGGTTATAGGAGAAGTGAGGATGGAGCAGCCATTTACTGGTAAAACTAACTCACTAACATCTTGGTGAAAATAGAATATATGTTTTTTTCAAATTAAAGTGACAATGAAAGTGAGAACAGGAGTTCCCCCCTCACCTCCAGAGTGAACATAAGTCATGTCTGTATATGTGATGGAGCGGCTCCATCAGCAACGGGGCAACAAACACACGCACGCGCTCGCCCGCACTCGCCCGCACTCGCTCGCACTCTGCCCTGCTGTTACGCAGGCAGCGGAGACCCTCGGTCAGTGAACGCGCAGTGACACCCGAACGCATACACACACACACACGCATCCTGCGTAGCAGACGCCACACCACGATACACGCCACACTCATTTCCTCATTCCCCTCCGTATTTCGCATGACATCATTCACTGAATTCATCTTTCGTTCCCCACCTGTTAGTATAGTCAGCCAGGGGTGCACACTTGGACTGGCTATGTTTGACCTGCGCATACATTCAAACATCCTCACACACACACACACACACAACACTTACCGGTGACATGACGCCTGGTGACAGGCAAGACGGGGGTGGAGTTAACCCCCGGGTTTATAACGAAGCCTGAGCGGGACTTTACGGTCATGTGATCGTTTGGTGTTTGGTTTAAGTATTAATTTTTGTTTATAAAGGGAAGTATGTCGTGACTTTATTTGGAGAATGTTTTTGTTCATTTAAATGGAAAAATGAAGTGTCCTAAAAATAGGATGTTATTATTATTTGTGTTATTAAATTATGATTGGTGCAGAGGACTCAATCACACCCCTGGGAGGGGCATAACGGTATAAGAGCCGTAGGCAAAGCTGCATACGGGGGTCATTACTGGAAGTTGCACTGTAGAGCAACACGACTCGAATAGACCTGTTTTTTTCAAACCACCCAGCTAAAGGAAGAGCTGGGCTCATGGTTATGTTTTTCAGTTCTTATTGTAAATATTTTTTCTCACTGTAAATATCGAGCACCGGCACTGTTTGGGGACAATAAAAGGAAAAAGTCGACTTGCCATTTGGAATTACGGAGGTTGTTCTTTGAACAGGAGCGAACCCCGCCACAGTTGGTGTCAGAAGTGGGATGGCAAGTCGAAAAAAAAGTGGAAAGCTGCCAAGACAGCGCACAGGACTCCGATCGCAGAAGAGCGAGCAGCAAGAAGATGCCGGAGCAGGTGCTGAGTCAGCATGGGAGACCGTCCCACCTTCATCATCGGAGGAAGATGAGGGAGAAAGCGGGGCTGGGTTATCCACCGCATCAGTAAAGCAGCCAGAGCCTGAGCTGATGAGTCTGATGAGAGGCTTCCTGGAAGCACAAACCAGGCGAGAGGAAGGACTGCTGAGAGAGCTGCGTAATATCAGAGCGGGCCTTCCATTAACCAGCCAACCTCCTCCACGGGTCACTGTATCATTAGCTCATGAATCACCTGTGACACCAAGTACGATGACCGCCAGCAGTCCCCGACTTGACCTGCCCCCACCAGAGCCAAGTCGTCAGCGACGGTCTGCAGGATCATCCACGTTTTCTGCACCAGATAGCGGCAGCAGACTGATAGAGCAGAGATCGGATCACAGGTATTATAGTGACCCCAAAATACCACCGTATAACACCGGGGAGGACATTGAGAATTATCTCCTGCGTTTCGAACGCATTGCTAAAACCTGGAACTGGCCAGAGACTGAGTGGGCGTGCCGGCTTGTTCCGCTTCTGTCGGGGAAGGCATTGGAGGCCTACACCGCGATGGACGAAGAGAGGGCCCACTGCTACAGGGACTTGAAGGCAGCACTGCTGGTGAAATTTGACATCTCACCAGAGACCTATCGGCAGCAGTTTCGGGCGACGTTGGTGCCAGGAGGAGAGAACCCCACGGAGACCTACCATCGCCTGAAGGGACTCTACCGACGCTGGATCCGTCCCGAGCAGCACAACAAGGAGGAGGTCGGGGAGATCATCATCCTCGAACAGCTTCTTCGCGTTCTATCACCGGAGGTGAGGACCTGGGTGAAGGAGCACGAACCGGCAGATGGGCTCACAGCTGCCAAACTGGCTCTCCAGTACCTCAACGCCAGGAGAGGTCCAGCTTCACGGGCTAGTGGTACCGCATCCAGACCACCCCCGCTACCTCACCATCAGCCAGCAAGGAGGGAGTCGATGAGCCAGGAGCGACGAGGTAATCCGTACTCTGCCCCAAACCAACAAGGATCTGGTAAGGACTTTGTGTGCTACTATTGCCAACAACCGGGCCATAAGGCATCTGTGTGCCCGGTGCGAAAGACAAAAATGACTGGGGCCTGTTATGCACCCAGACCTGAAACCGAGGATGAGACTAAGCAGGTACACTGCTACAAAAAGGTGACTGTGAATGGGCAAGAGGTAACGGCACTTTTGGACAGTGGTAGTTACAAGTCCTTAATTAGACAGGATCTAGTCCCTGTGGGCTGTCTGGACTATAGCCTGCAAGAGGAGGTGTCCTGTGTACATGGGGATAAGCACCCATATCCTACCGCTGAACTGACAGTGAAGATAGATGACCAGCCCTATCTGATGAACTTTGGAGTTGTGGAACGGCTGCCTGTTCCAGCTCTCCTGGGAATGGACGTTCCCGTTCTGTTACATTTGCTGGGGGAGAATAAACAAACTGTTTTTGGGGAAACAACAAATGCTAACAGTGATGTTGATGTCTCTTGTCCAGTATTAACCCGGTCCATGACCCGAGTGGGTGCCCAACCACTCCCAGACCGTCACAGTGGTCTGTGGGAGCAGAACACACCAGAGTCCACTGGTACTGACCCTGGAGTCCAGCCGTTCACAGACTTCGACCATAGTCTGTTTGATGGTGGAACGAAGGGCCCCAGAAAGTCCCGTCGCCAGCGCCGCTTCGAGAAGCAGCTCAAGCTAGTCGAGCCTGATTCTTCACAGGCAGATTTGATGTGGAATGTACCTGAGAACGTTTCTTTACTGCAGAGGGAAGATGGTACCTTGAAACATCTGTTTGCGAAGGTTGTGGGGGAGGCAAAAGAAAACTGCGTGGGAAAAGAAACTGTTGTCATGGATAATGATGTGCTGTATGTTATTGACAATGACCACAAGCGTCTGGTAGTGCCTGCTAGCTGTAGGGCACTTATCATGCACCTAGCACACACCGTTCCCTGGTCTGGACATCTAGGTCGCCACAAAACATACATGCGCATCAGTTCACGGTTCCATTGGCCATCCATGTACACAGACATCCAACAGTATTGTGCTACATGCCCCACATGCCAAAAGACATGCCCTGCCCGTAAATCCGACCGAGCGTTCTTGCGATCTCTTCCTGTCATCTCCACTCCATTCCGCAGGATTGCCATGGACATTGTGGGTCCGCTGGTGAGAAGCAGTGCAGGACACCAGTACATCCTGGTAGTGTGTGATTATGCTACCCGGTTTCCTGAGGCTTTTCCCCTGCGCACAATCACCGCCCCAGCTGTCCTGAGAGCATTGGTGCAACTCTTTTCCAGGGTTGGAATCCCTGATGAGATCTTGACTGACCAAGGTACCAACTTTACCTCCAGGCTCATGCAGCTGTTTCACAAACAGTTGGGAATTTCGGCGATCCGAACTACACCATACCACCCACAGACCGATGGTCTGGTTGAAAGGTTCAACCAGACCTTGAAACGGATGTTACAGAAATTCGTTGATGACACAGGCAAGGACTGGGACCGTTGGTTGCCGTTTGTGCTTTTTGCCTACAGAGAGGTACCACAGGCATCAACAGGGTTCTCCCCATTTGAACTCCTATATGGCTGGGAGGTTCAAGGGCCATTGGATCTGCTGCGGAAGCGTTGGGAGGTGCCATCCACCAGGCAGACTGACAGAGGTGTGGTACAGTTTGTACTCGAGATGCGGGAGCGACTGGCGAAGTACCGGGATGAGGCGGAGGTCAACCTACGGGAGGCCCAGAAAAACCAGAAAACCTGGTACGACCAACAGGCCCGATGCCGTGAGTTCCAGCCCGGCCAGAAGGTGCTTCTTCTTCTTCCCTCATCCACCAACAAACTCCTCACGAAGTGGCAAGGTCCGTATGTGATTCTGCGTAAAATGGGTCCAGTCACATATGAGGTATCACACCCAGAAAAGAAAAAACCGAAGCAGACGTACCACGTGAACCTTCTGAAGGAGTGGAAGGACCGCCCTATCCAGACGCCAAAGGTGGTTTTGCTGGCCCAGGAAGTGGACAGCGATGAAGAGCTGGAGACAGGACCACAGACCCTCAGAGATGGGACATCTAGGCCTGTCCTGGCCCACCTTTCCGCAGGAAAAGAAGCTCAGCTCCTTCAGGTCTTCAGAGATGTTCCGGAATTGTTTGCGGCCCAGCCTGGTAAGACCAGTTTGGTTGAGCATGGAATCCGTCTAAAGAACAGCCAGCCCATCCGGCAGAGACCCTACCGGGTTCCACAGCAACTGGTCGAGAGACTGAAACAGGAAGTGGATGAGATGCTTCAACTTGGGGTAATTGAACCATCAAATTCTGAGTGGTGCAGTCCAGTGGTCATAGTATTCAAAAAAGATGGTTCACTGCGGATATGCATGGACTTCAGAAAACTCAATGCGGTCTCTGAGTTCGACGCCTACCCCATGCCAAGGATCGAGGACTTGTTGGAAAAGATCGGGGCAGCCAAGTACATCACTACACTCGACCTGTGTAAGGGATACTGGCAGGTGCCACTGGAAAAGTCCAGCCGTCAATACACAGCGTTCCGGACCCCAGCAGGATTGTTCCAATTCACGATGATGCCTTTTGGTCTGCATGGAGCCCCAGCGACGTTCCAGAGGCTGATGGACAGAGTGCTCCAGGGATGTGGCCACTGTAGTGCCGCCTACTTGGATGATGTGGTGATCTTCAGCAGCACATGGGAGGAGCACTTGAAACACGTGAGCCTGGTACTGGGAAAAATTCAGGAGGCCGGATTAACACTTAATCCCGCAAAGTGTGAGTGGGCACGACAGGAGGCACGGTACTTGGGATATCAGCTGGGACGGGGAGAGGTGAGGCCCCAATTGGATAAGGTAGAGGCTATCCGGGACTGCCCTCGACCCCACACCAAGAAAGAAGTCCGCTCCTTCCTGGGTTTGGCTGGCTGGTATCGAAGATTTGTGCCTCACTTTGCCAGCATCGCTACCCCACTCACAGCACTGACCTGTAAGGACCAGAGGAACCCGGTTACTTGGACCGACGACTGTGAGAAAGCCTTCAGGGACCTTAAAGCCCTTCTCTGTTCATCCCCTGTCCTCATGAGCCCAGATTTCAACAAAAAGTTTGTGGTGCAGGTGGACGCATCAGAGGTCGGACTGGGAGCTGTGTTGGCCCAAGGAGATCCTGGGGAAGAACGGCCGATCATGTACCTGAGTCGCAAGCTCCAACCCCGTGAGTCCAGATATTCAGCCGTGGAGAAAGAGGGCCTGGCTATTAAGTGGGCTCTGGAAAGCCTGCGATACTACTTGCTCGGTCGCGAATTTGACCTAGAGACAGATCATCGAGCCCTCACATGGATCAACACTATGAAAGACCATAACAGTCGCCTCACACGGTGGTATCTGTCCCTGCAGCCGTTCAAATTTGAGATACGGCACCGATCGGGGAAAGCCAACGTAGTGGCAGACTACCTTTCGAGGTTGCCGCACATCGCCAACCTCCGGGAGGAGGGG
Organism: Lipophrys pholis; assembly: GCF_963383615.2. Classification (NCBI taxonomy): domain Eukaryota; kingdom Metazoa; phylum Chordata; class Actinopteri; order Blenniiformes; family Blenniidae; genus Lipophrys; species Lipophrys pholis. Next base: position 113,172 of record NW_028291976.1, on the reverse strand, counting down.
GATAATGTGATGGAGCGGCTCCATCAGCAACGGGGCAACAAACACACGCACGCGCTCGCCCGCACTCGCCCGCACTCGCTCGCACTCTGCCCTGCTGTTACGCAGGCAGCGGAGACCCTCGGTCAGTGAACGCGCAGTGACACCCGAACGCATACACACACACACACGCATCCTGCGTAGCAGACGCCACACCACGATACACGCCACACTCATTTCCTCATTCCCCTCCGTATTTCGCATGACATCATTCACTGAATTCATCTTTCGTTCCCCACCTGTTAGTATAGTCAGCCAGGGGTGCACACTTGGACTGGCTATGTTTGACCTGCGCATACATTCAAACATCCTCACACACACACACACACACAACACTTACCGGTGACATGACGCCTGGTGACAGGCAAGACGGGGGTGGAGTTAACCCCCGGGTTTATAACGAAGCCTGAGCGGGACTTTACGGTCATGTGATCGTTTGGTGTTTGGTTTAAGTATTAATTTTTGTTTATAAAGGGAAGTATGTCGTGACTTTATTTGGAGAATGTTTTTGTTCATTTAAATGGAAAAATGAAGTGTCCTAAAAATAGGATGTTATTATTATTTGTGTTATTAAATTATGATTGGTGCAGAGGACTCAATCACACCCCTGGGAGGGGCATAACGGTATAAGAGCCGTAGGCAAAGCTGCATACGGGGGTCATTACTGGAAGTTGCACTGTAGAGCAACACGACTCGAATAGACCTGTTTTTTTCAAACCACCCAGCTAAAGGAAGAGCTGGGCTCATGGTTATGTTTTTCAGTTCTTATTGTAAATATTTTTTCTCACTGTAAATATCGAGCACCGGCACTGTTTGGGGACAATAAAAGGAAAAAGTCGACTTGCCATTTGGAATTACGGAGGTTGTTCTTTGAACAGGAGCGAACCCCGCCACAGTATATTACATCCATCATCCATCCATCCATCCATCCATCCATCCATCCATCCATCATCCATCATCCATGATGTGATCCAGCAAACATGTCCAAGCAGTAGTGTTGTGTTGTTGCTTCTCATTGTCAATAGAACCATGAGAAAGTATGAGAGTGACTGATACGCTTGTATGATCACTGGACCTTTTGAAAGCAGTCAGACTCTCATACTGTACCAGTAGCATCTGTGTCATTCACAACCCGTCTCCATCTTAACTGGACCTTCTGGTTACACATATGATTTTGTGTTTTCATCTGTGGACTGGTGACTAGTGAGTGTGTTGCCTTCAGTGGCAAAGGGAAATAAAACCTCTGCATGAAGAGGAATCATGGAGCCTCCCCCTTCTCAGCTCCAAGTGTCCAAATCTGAACAGCTGGTCTGGGCTCTGAGTGGAAGCTGAGGTGGTCATGTGCCTGGGCCTCCAGACTAATCCACTCCACTCCAAGTCCAAGTCCGAGTGTAAAACTCAGTCTCAGTCTCAGTCTCAGTCTCAGTCTCTATCTTTGTCCACTCTCTCTCTCTCTCTCTCTCTCTCTCTCGCTCTCTCTCACGGTGCAACCTCAGCTCCGCCCACTGCTCCCAGAGTCCAGATCCATATTTCACTTTCTCTTGTATTGTTTGATTGTACACTCATAGTGACAGGGCGTCTTTTCCTTTATAAATGAGTTCCCAGTCATCCGATTGTACCTCAATAACTAGTTTATCCAGGGATTCCTCTCTTCTGACTCATTTGTAATGATATCCATCTGTTGTCTCTTTTAATCTTTCTGTGGTTTTTATTGGAAATAGTAAAAAAACAAACAGACATGAAATCACTGATATCATTGACTAATAAGCCCTTGTACGTTTTCTTCATTTGACTTTTATTTGCTGATTGTTTCATCTGAATGTTTAATCTGTTCCACCTCTTTAAGCTACATCAATAACCAATGTAATACGCCCCCTGGATTTGGTCACCACAGTCACACGGTCAAAGAGCAAGTCAGCCTCGCTGCTGGCCCCTGCTGGCCGCGCCCCGTCACTATCTGTCAAATCCTGTTACAGAGTGCTCTGATGTCTGTGGGAAAAAACTTGAAACTGAGCAAGATGACTATTGCAGCAACACGTCATCAGTAGGATAAAACTAAGCTGTCTCTTGATGGTCTACGACAGGGTGTCCAAACTGGGTCAGAGAGTGCTGGTGTCCTGCATGTTTTAGTTCTCTGCCTGCTTCATCATACCTGAATCTAATGATGACGTCATCACCAAGGTTGTGAAAAAGAACAATAATGAGCCTTTCATCACAAAGTGGATGGGAGAGGCACCGGATGGAGATCAACGGAGATCAAAGCCGGAGGAAATCTTGGATCTGAGCATCTCCATGGCAAAAGGCCCTGATCTCCTTTGATCTGATAGGAGATCAGCACTGGAGCCATGGAGACGCTCAGATCAAAGGAAATCAGCTTTGTAGAGTTGTAATGTGCTCGTACTCATCCTTACATTTTTCTAGAAATTTGTCTTCAATCACCTTTTCTCTATTTACACTCTCTACTTGAACCTTTACCTGTTTATTTATTTCATATTTTCCAAATATCATGATTTTTGTTTGACCTAGATTTAATGAATTAGATTTCATTTCTCTGAATGTATCTAGTATGTCGTTGAAGAGTTTTTCTAGGATTTGGGAGAATTGTGGGTCTGTAGTTTGTGAAGTGTGTCTGTTTTCAATAACGGTATCCTTACTGGAAGCCTGTTGAATGATACTATGTAGAACCTTCTATGTACTGCTGACATGGTCTTTATTGTTTTCTGGTACTTTCTTAAAAGAATTCTTCTAACATTTTCTCATCATATGAGTGAACTTTGTTTTACATTTCTTGGATTTATTTTCCATCTCCTTCGTTCATCATTTATTGGATTCTCTATGTCATGTATTCTTCTCCTTGGATGCATTTTTTAAGCCCTTTGTCATCCATTAAACATCTTTATATTTCACTTTTTCTCGTATTTCTAAATGAGTTCCCAGTCATCTGATTGTACCTCAATAACTAGTTTTTCCAGGGACTGCTCTGTTTTGACTCATTTGTGTTGACATCTATCTGTTGTCTGTTTTAATGTTTCTGTGTTTTTTATTGTAAATAGTAAAAAAACTAAAACAAACAGACATGAAATCACTGATATCATTGACTAATACATCACTTACTTTGATATTATCTATAACATGTGTAAATAAATTATGACCCTCCAAACGACCCCCAGGAGGCCCGGCTGTTGTGTGTGTGTGTGTGTGTGTGTGTGTGTGTGTGTGTGTGTGTGTGTGTGTGTGTGTGTGGGGGGGGGTGTGTGTGTGTTTGGGCCTGGTTATAGGAGAAGTGAGGATGGAGCAGCCATTTACTGGTAAAACTAACTCACTAACATCTTGGTGAAAATAGAATATATGTTTTTTTCAAATTAAAGTGACAATGAAAGTGAGAACAGGAGTTCCCCCCTCACCTCCAGAGTGAACATAAGTCATGTCTGTATATTACATCCATCATCCATCCATCCATCCATCCATCCATCCATCCATCCATCCATCCATCCATCCATCCATCATCCATGATGTGATCCAGCAAACATGTCCAAGCAGTAGTGTTGTGTTGTTGCTTCTCATTGTCAATAGAACCATGAGAAAGTATGAGAGTGACTGATACGCTTGTATGATCACTGGACCTTTTGAAAGCAGTCAGACTCTCATACTGTACCAGTAGCATCTGTGTCATTCACAACCCGTCTCCATCTTAACTGGACCTTCTGGTTACACATATGATTTTGTGTTTTCATCTGTGGACTGGTGACTAGTGAGTGTGTTGCCTTCAGTGGCAAAGGGAAATAAAACCTCTGCATGAAGAGGAATCATGGAGCCTCCCCCTTCTCAGCTCCAAGTGTCCAAATCTGAACAGCTGGTCTGGGCTCTGAGTGGAAGCTGAGGTGGTCATGTGCCTGGGCCTCCAGACTGATCCACTCCACTCCACTCCAAGTCCAAGTCCGAGTGTAAAACTCAGTCTCAGTCTCAGTCTCAGTCTCTAGCTTTGTCCACTCTCTCTCTCTCTCTCTCTCTCTCTCGCTCTCTCTCACGGTGCAACCTCAGCTCCGCCCACTGCTCCCAGAGTCCAGATCCATATTTCACTTTCTCTTGTATTGTTTGATTGTACACTCATAGTGACAGGGCGTCTTTTCCTTTATAAATGAGTTCCCAGTCATCCGATTGTACCTCAATAACTAGTTTATCCAGGGATTCCTCTCTTCTGACTCATTTGTAATGATATCCATCTGTTGTCTCTTTTAATCTTTCTGTGGTTTTTATTGGAAATAGTAAAAAAACAAACAGACATGAAATCACTGATATCATTGACTAATAAGCCCTTGTACGTTTTCTTCATTTGACTTTTATTTGCTGATTGTTTCATCTGAATGTTTAATCTGTTCCACCTCTTTAAGCTACATCAATAACCAATGTAATACGCCCCCTGGATTTGGTCACCACAGTCACACGGTCAAAGAGCAAGTCAGCCTCGCTGCTGGCCCCTGCTGGCCGCGCCCCGTCACTATCTGTCAAATCCTGTTACAGAGTGCTCTGATGTCTGTGGGAAAAAACTTGAAACTGAGCAAGATGACTATTGCAGCAACACGTCATCAGTAGGATAAAACTAAGCTGTCTCTTGATGGTCTACGACAGGGTGTCCAAACTGGGTCAGAGAGTGCTGGTGTCCTGCATGTTTTAGTTCTCTGCCTGCTTCATCATACCTGAATCTAATGATGACGTCATCACCAAGGTTGTGAAAAAGAACAATAATGAGCCTTTCATCACAAAGTGGATGGGAGAGGCACCGGATGGAGATCAACGGAGATCAAAGCCGGAGGAAATCTTGGATCTGAGCATCTCCATGGCAAAAGGCCCTGATCTCCTTTGATCTGATAGGAGATCAGCACTGGAGCCATGGAGACGCTCAGATCAAAGGAAATCAGCTTTGTAGAGTTGTAATGTGCTCGTACTCATCCTTACATTTTTCTAGAAATTTGTCTTCAATCACCTTTTCTCTATTTACACTCTCTACTTGAACCTTTACCTGTTTATTTATTTCATATTTTCCAAATATCATGATTTTTGTTTGACCTAGATTTAATGAATTAGATTTCATTTCTCTGAATGTATCTAGTATGTCGTTGAAGAGTTTTTCTAGGATTTGGGAGAATTGTGGGTCTGTAGTTTGTGAAGTGTGTCTGTTTTCAATAACGGTATCCTTACTGGAAGCCTGTTGAATGATACTATGTAGAACCTTCTATGTACTGCTGACATGGTCTTTATTGTTTTCTGGTACTTTCTTAAAAGAATTCTTCTAACATTTTCTCATCATATGAGTGAACTTTGTTTTACATTTCTTGGATTTATTTTCCATCTCCTTCGTTCATCATTTATTGGATTCTCTATGTCATGTATTCTTCTCCTTGGATGCATTTTTTAAGCCCTTTGTCATCCATTAAACATCTTTATATTTCACTTTTTCTCGTATTTCTAAATGAGTTCCCAGTCATCTGATTGTACCTCAATAACTAGTTTTTCCAGGGACTGCTCTGTTTTGACTCATTTGTGTTGACATCTATCTGTTGTCTGTTTTAATGTTTCTGTGTTTTTTATTGTAAATAGTAAAAAAACTAAAACAAACAGACATGAAATCACTGATATCATTGACTAATACATCACTTACTTTGATATTATCTATAACATGTGTAAATAAATTATGACCCTCCAAACGACCCCCAGGAGGCCCGGCTGTTGTGTGTGTGTGTGTGTGTGTGTGTGTGTGTGTGTGTGTGTGTGTGTGTGTGTGTGTGTGGGGGGGGGTGTGTGTGTGTTTGGGCCTGGTTATAGGAGAAGTGAGGATGGAGCAGCCATTTACTGGTAAAACTAACTCACTAACATCTTGGTGAAAATAGAATATATGTTTTTTTCAAATTAAAGTGACAATGAAAGTGAGAACAGGAGTTCCCCCCTCACCTCCAGAGTGAACATAAGTCATGTCTGTATATTACATCCATCATCCATCCATCCATCCATCCATCCATCCATCCATCCATCATCCATCATCCATGATGTGATCCAGCAAACATGTCCAAGCAGTAGTGTTGTGTTGTTGCTTCTCATTGTCAATAGAACCATGAGAAAGTATGAGAGTGACTGATACGCTTGTATGATCACTGGACCTTTTGAAAGCAGTCAGACTCTCATACTGTACCAGTAGCATCTGTGTCATTCACAACCCGTCTCCATCTTAACTGGACCTTCTGGTTACACATATGATTTTGTGTTTTCATCTGTGGACTGGTGACTAGTGAGTGTGTTGCCTTCAGTGGCAAAGGGAAATAAAACCTCTGCATGAAGAGGAATCATGGAGCCTCCCCCTTCTCAGCTCCAAGTGTCCAAATCTGAACAGCTGGTCTGGGCTCTGAGTGGAAGCTGAGGTGGTCATGTGCCTGGGCCTCCAGACTAATCCACTCCACTCCAAGTCCAAGTCCGAGTGTAAAACTCAGTCTCAGTCTCAGTCTCAGTCTCAGTCTCTATCTTTGTCCACTCTCTCTCTCTCTCTCTCTCTCTCTCGCTCTCTCTCACGGTGCAACCTCAGCTCCGCCCACTGCTCCCAGAGTCCAGATCCATATTTCACTTTCTCTTGTATTGTTTGATTGTACACTCATAGTGACAGGGCGTCTTTTCCTTTATAAATGAGTTCCCAGTCATCCGATTGTACCTCAATAACTAGTTTATCCAGGGATTCCTCTCTTCTGACTCATTTGTAATGATATCCATCTGTTGTCTCTTTTAATCTTTCTGTGGTTTTTATTGGAAATAGTAAAAAAACAAACAGACATGAAATCACTGATATCATTGACTAATAAGCCCTTGTACGTTTTCTTCATTTGACTTTTATTTGCTGATTGTTTCATCTGAATGTTTAATCTGTTCCACCTCTTTAAGCTACATCAATAACCAATGTAATACGCCCCCTGGATTTGGTCACCACAGTCACACGGTCAAAGAGCAAGTCAGCCTCGCTGCTGGCCCCTGCTGGCCGCGCCCCGTCACTATCTGTCAAATCCTGTTACAGAGTGCTCTGATGTCTGTGGGAAAAAACTTGAAACTGAGCAAGATGACTATTGCAGCAACACGTCATCAGTAGGATAAAACTAAGCTGTCTCTTGATGGTCTACGACAGGGTGTCCAAACTGGGTCAGAGAGTGCTGGTGTCCTGCATGTTTTAGTTCTCTGCCTGCTTCATCATACCTGAATCTAATGATGACGTCATCACCAAGGTTGTGAAAAAGAACAATAATGAGCCTTTCATCACAAAGTGGATGGGAGAGGCACCGGATGGAGATCAACGGAGATCAAAGCCGGAGGAAATCTTGGATCTGAGCATCTCCATGGCAAAAGGCCCTGATCTCCTTTGATCTGATAGGAGATCAGCACTGGAGCCATGGAGACGCTCAGATCAAAGGAAATCAGCTTTGTAGAGTTGTAATGTGCTCGTACTCATCCTTACATTTTTCTAGAAATTTGTCTTCAATCACCTTTTCTCTATTTACACTCTCTACTTGAACCTTTACCTGTTTATTTATTTCATATTTTCCAAATATCATGATTTTTGTTTGACCTAGATTTAATGAATTAGATTTCATTTCTCTGAATGTATCTAGTATGTCGTTGAAGAGTTTTTCTAGGATTTGGGAGAATTGTGGGTCTGTAGTTTGTGAAGTGTGTCTGTTTTCAATAACGGTATCCTTACTGGAAGCCTGTTGAATGATACTATGTAGAACCTTCTATGTACTGCTGACATGGTCTTTATTGTTTTCTGGTACTTTCTTAAAAGAATTCTTCTAACATTTTCTCATCATATGAGTGAACTTTGTTTTACATTTCTTGGATTTATTTTCCATCTCCTTCGTTCATCATTTATTGGATTCTCTATGTCATGTATTCTTCTCCTTGGATGCATTTTTTAAGCCCTTTGTCATCCATTAAACATCTTTATATTTCACTTTTTCTCGTATTTCTAAATGAGTTCCCAGTCATCTGATTGTACCTCAATAACTAGTTTTTCCAAGGACTGCTCTGTTTTGACTCATTTGTGTTGACATCTATCTGTTGTCTGTTTTAATGTTTCTGTGTTTTTTATTGTAAATAGTAAAAAAACTAAAACAAACAGACATGAAATCACTGATATCATTGACTAATACATCACTTACTTTGATATTATCTATAACATGTGTAAATAAATTATGACCCTCCAAACGACCCCCAGGAAGCCCGGCTGTTGTGTGTGTGTGTGTGTGTGTGTGTGTGTGTGTGTGTGTGTGTGTGTGTGTGTGTGTGTGTGTGTGGGGGGGGGTGTGTGTGTGTTTGGGCCTGGTTATAGGAGAAGTGAGGATGGAGCAGCCATTTACTGGTAAAACTAACTCACTAACATCTTGGTGAAAATAGAATATATGTTTTTTTTCAAATTAAAGTGACAATGAAAGTGAGAACAGGAGTTCCCCCCTCACCTCCAGAGTGAACATAAGTCATGTCTGTATATTACATCCATCATCCATCCATCCATCCATCCATCCATCCATCCATCCATCATCCATCATCCATGATGTGATCCAGCAAACATGTCCAAGCAGTAGTGTTGTGTTGTTGCTTCTCATTGTCAATAGAACCATGAGAAAGTATGAGAGTGACTGATACGCTTGTATGATCACTGGACCTTTTGAAAGCAGTCAGACTCTCATACTGTACCAGTAGCATCTGTGTCATTCACAACCCGTCTCCATCTTAACTGGACCTTCTGGTTACACATATGATTTTGTGTTTTCATCTGTGGACTGGTGACTAGTGAGTGTGTTGCCTTCAGTGGCAAAGGGAAATAAAACCTCTGCATGAAGAGGAATCATGGAGCCTCCCCCTTCTCAGCTCCAAGTGTCCAAATCTGAACAGCTGGTCTGGGCTCTGAGTGGAAGCTGAGGTGGTCATGTGCCTGGGCCTCCAGACTGATCCACTCCACTCCAAGTCCAAGTCCGAGTGTAAAACTCAGTCTCAGTCTCAGTCTCAGTCTCAGTCTCTATCTTTGTCCACTCTCTCTCTCTCTCTCTCTCTCTCTCGCTCTCTCTCACGGTGCAACCTCAGCTCCGCCCACTGCTCCCAGAGTCCAGATCCATATTTCACTTTCTCTTGTATTGTTTGATTGTACACTCATAGTGACAGGGCGTCTTTTCCTTTATAAATGAGTTCCCAGTCATCCGATTGTACCTCAATAACTAGTTTATCCAGGGATTCCTCTCTTCTGACTCATTTGTAATGATATCCATCTGTTGTCTCTTTTAATCTTTCTGTGGTTTTTATTGGAAATAGTAAAAAAAACAAACAGACATGAAATCACTGATATCATTGACTAATAAGCCCTTGTACGTTTTCTTCATTTGACTTTTATTTGCTGATTGTTTCATCTGAATGTTTAATCTGTTCCACCTCTTTAAGCTACATCAATAACCAATGTAATACGCCCCCTGGATTTGGTCACCACAGTCACACGGTCAAAGAGCAAGTCAGCCTCGCTGCTGGCCCCTGCTGGCCGCGCCCCGTCACTATCTGTCAAATCCTGTTACAGAGTGCTCTGATGTCTGTGGGAAAAAACTTGAAACTGAGCAAGATGACTATTGCAGCAACACGTCATCAGTAGGATAAAACTAAGCTGTCTCTTGATGGTCTACGACAGGGTGTCCAAACTGGGTCAGAGAGTGCTGGTGTCCTGCATGTTTTAGTTCTCTGCCTGCTTCATCATACCTGAATCTAATGATGACGTCATCACCAAGGTTGTGAAAAAGAACAATAATGAGCCTTTCATCACAAAGTGGATGGGAGAGGCACCGGATGGAGATCAACGGAGATCAAAGCCGGAGGAAATCTTGGATCTGAGCATCTCCATGGCAAAAGGCCCTGATCTCCTTTGATCTGATAGGAGATCAGCACTGGAGCCATGGAGACGCTCAGATCAAAGGAAATCAGCTTTGTAGAGTTGTAATGTGCTCGTACTCATCCTTACATTTTTCTAGAAATTTGTCTTCAATCACCTTTTCTCTATTTACACTCTCTACTTGAACCTTTACCTGTTTATTTATTTCATATTTTCCAAATATCATGATTTTTGTTTGACCTAGATTTAATGAATTAGATTTCATTTCTCTGAATGTATCTAGTATGTCGTTGAAGAGTTTTTCTAGGATTTGGGAGAATTGTGGGTCTGTAGTTTGTGAAGTGTGTCTGTTTTCAATAACGGTATCCTTACTGGAAGCCTGTTGAATGATACTATGTAGAACCTTCTATGTACTGCTGACATGGTCTTTATTGTTTTCTGGTACTTTCTTAAAAGAATTCTTCTAACATTTTCTCATCATATGAGTGAACTTTGTTTTACATTTCTTGGATTTATTTTCCATCTCCTTCGTTCATCATTTATTGGATTCTCTATGTCATGTATTCTTCTCCTTGGATGCATTTTTTAAGCCCTTTGTCATCCATTAAACATCTTTATATTTCACTTTTTCTCGTATTTCTAAATGAGTTCCCAGTCATCTGATTGTACCTCAATAACTAGTTTTTCCAGGGACTGCTCTGTTTTGACTCATTTGTGTTGACATCTATCTGTTGTCTGTTTTAATGTTTCTGTGTTTTTTATTGTAAATAGTAAAAAAACTAAAACAAACAGACATGAAATCACTGATATCATTGACTAATACATCACTTACTTTGATATTATCTATAACATGTGTAAATAAATTATGACCCTCCAAACGACCCCCAGGAAGCCCGGCTGTTGTGTGTGTGTGTGTGTGTGTGTGTGTGTGTGTGTGTGTGTGTGTGTGTGTGTGTGTGTGGGGGGGGGGGTGTGTGTGTGTTTGGGCCTGGTTATAGGAGAAGTGAGGATGGAGCAGCCATTTACTGGTAAAACTAACTCACTAACATCTTGGTGAAAATAGAATATATGTTTTTTTTCAAATTAAAGTGACAATGAAAGTGAGAACAGGAGTTCCCCCCTCACCTCCAGAGTGAACATAAGTCATGTCTGTATATTACATCCATCATCCATCCATCCATCCATCCATCCATCCATCCATCCATCATCCATCATCCATGATGTGATCCAGCAAACATGTCCAAGCAGTAGTGTTGTGTTGTTGCTTCTCATTGTCAATAGAACCATGAGAAAGTATGAGAGTGACTGATACGCTTGTATGATCACTGGACCTTTTGAAAGCAGTCAGACTCTCATACTGTACCAGTAGCATCTGTGTCATTCACAACCCGTCTCCATCTTAACTGGACCTTCTGGTTACACATATGATTTTGTGTTTTCATCTGTGGACTGGTGACTAGTGAGTGTGTTGCCTTCAGTGGCAAAGGGAAATAAAACCTCTGCATGAAGAGGAATCATGGAGCCTCCCCCTTCTCAGCTCCAAGTGTCCAAATCTGAACAGCTGGTCTGGGCTCTGAGTGGAAGCTGAGGTGGTCATGTGCCTGGGCCTCCAGACTGATCCACTCCACTCCAAGTCCAAGTCCGAGTGTAAAACTCAGTCTCAGTCTCAGTCTCAGTCTCTATCTTTGTCCACTCTCTCTCTCTCTCTCTCTCTCTCTCGCTCTCTCTCACGGTGCAACCTCAGCTCCGCCCACTGCTCCCAGAGTCCAGATCCATATTTCACTTTCTCTTGTATTGTTTGATTGTACACTCATAGTGACAGGGCGTCTTTTCCTTTATAAATGAGTTCCCAGTCATCCGATTGTACCTCAATAACTAGTTTATCCAGGGATTCCTCTCTTCTGACTCATTTGTAATGATATCCATCTGTTGTCTCTTTTAATCTTTCTGTGGTTTTTATTGGAAATAGTAAAAAAAACAAACAGACATGAAATCACTGATATCATTGACTAATAAGCCCTTGTACGTTTTCTTCATTTGACTTTTATTTGCTGATTGTTTCATCTGAATGTTTAATCTGTTCCACCTCTTTAAGCTACATCAATAACCAATGTAATACGCCCCCTGGATTTGGTCACCACAGTCACACGGTCAAAGAGCAAGTCAGCCTCGCTGCTGGCCCCTGCTGGCCGCGCCCCGTCACTATCTGTCAAATCCTGTTACAGAGTGCTCTGATGTCTGTGGGAAAAAACTTGAAACTGAGCAAGATGACTATTGCAGCAACACGTCATCAGTAGGATAAAACTAAGCTGTCTCTTGATGGTCTACGACAGGGTGTCCAAACTGGGTCAGAGAGTGCTGGTGTCCTGCATGTTTTAGTTCTCTGCCTGCTTCATCATACCTGAATCTAATGATGACGTCATCACCAAGGTTGTGAAAAAGAACAATAATGAGCCTTTCATCACAAAGTGGATGGGAGAGGCACCGGATGGAGATCAACGGAGATCAAAGCCGGAGGAAATCTTGGATCTGAGCATCTCCATGGCAAAAGGCCCTGATCTCCTTTGATCTGATAGGAGATCAGCACTGGAGCCATGGAGACGCTCAGATCAAAGGAAATCAGCTTTGTAGAGTTGTAATGTGCTCGTACTCATCCTTACATTTTTCTAGAAATTTGTCTTCAATCACCTTTTCTCTATTTACACTCTCTACTTGAACCTTTACCTGTTTATTTATTTCATATTTTCCAAATATCATGATTTTTGTTTGACCTAGATTTAATGAATTAGATTTCATTTCTCTGAATGTATCTAGTATGTCGTTGAAGAGTTTTTCTAGGATTTGGGAGAATTGTGGGTCTGTAGTTTGTGAAGTGTGTCTGTTTTCAATAACGGTATCCTTACTGGAAGCCTGTTGAATGATACTATGTAGAACCTTCTATGTACTGCTGACATGGTCTTTATTGTTTTCTGGTACTTTCTTAAAAGAATTCTTCTAACATTTTCTCATCATATGAGTGAACTTTGTTTTACATTTCTTGGATTTATTTTCCATCTCCTTCGTTCATCATTTATTGGATTCTCTATGTCATGTATTCTTCTCCTTGGATGCATTTTTTAAGCCCTTTGTCATCCATTAAACATCTTTATATTTCACTTTTTCTCGTATTTCTAAATGAGTTCCCAGTCATCTGATTGTACCTCAATAACTAGTTTTTCCAGGGACTGCTCTGTTTTGACTCATTTGTGTTGACATCTATCTGTTGTCTGTTTTAATGTTTCTGTGTTTTTTATTGTAAATAGTAAAAAAACTAAAACAAACAGACATGAAATCACTGATATCATTGACTAATACATCACTTACTTTGATATTATCTATAACATGTGTAAATAAATTATGACCCTCCAAACGACCCCCAGGAGGCCCGGCTGTTGTGTGTGTGTGTGTGTGTGTGTGTGTGTGTGTGTGTGTGTGTGTGTGTGTGTGTGTGTGTGGGGGGGGGGGGTGTGTGTGTGTTTGGGCCTGGTTATAGGAGAAGTGAGGATGGAGCAGCCATTTACTGGTAAAACTAACTCACTAACATCTTGGTGAAAATAGAATATATGTTTTTTTCAAATTAAAGTGACAATGAAAGTGAGAACAGGAGTTCCCCCCTCACCTCCAGAGTGAACATAAGTCATGTCTGTATATTACATCCATCATCCATCCATCCATCCATCCATCCATCCATCCATCCATCCATCCATCCATCCATCCATCCATCATCCATCATCCATGATGTGATCCAGCAAACATGTCCAAGCAGTAGTGTTGTGTTGTTGCTTCTCATTGTCAATAGAACCATGAGAAAGTATGAGAGTGACTGATACGCTTGTATGATCACTGGACCTTTTGAAAGCAGTCAGACTCTCATACTGTACCAGTAGCATCTGTGTCATTCACAACCCGTCTCCATCTTAACTGGACTTTCTGTGTACACATATGATTTTGTGTTTTCATCTGTGGACTGGTGACTAGTGAGTGTGTTGCCTTCAGTGGCAAAGGGAAATAAAACCTCTGCATGAAGAGGAATCATGGAGCCTCCCCCTTCTCAGCTCCAAGTGTCCAAATCTGAACAGCTGGTCTGGGCTCTGAGTGGAAGCTGAGGTGGTCATGTGCCTGGGCCTCCAGACTAATCCACTCCACTCCAAGTCCAAGTCCGAGTGTAAAACTCAGTCTCAGTCTCAGTCTCAGTCTCAGTCTCTATCTTTGTCCACTCTCTCTCTCTCTCTCTCTCTCTCTCGCTCTCTCTCACGGTGCAACCTCAGCTCCGCCCACTGCTCCCAGAGTCCAGATCCATATTTCACTTTCTCTTGTATTGTTTGATTGTACACTCATAGTGACAGGGCGTCTTTTCCTTTATAAATGAGTTCCCAGTCATCCGATTGTACCTCAATAACTAGTTTATCCAGGGATTCCTCTCTTCTGACTCATTTGTAATGATATCCATCTGTTGTCTCTTTTAATCTTTCTGTGGTTTTTATTGGAAATAGTAAAAAAACAAACAGACATGAAATCACTGATATCATTGACTAATAAGCCCTTGTACGTTTTCTTCATTTGACTTTTATTTGCTGATTGTTTCATCTGAATGTTTAATCTGTTCCACCTCTTTAAGCTACATCAATAACCAATGTAATACGCCCCCTGGATTTGGTCACCACAGTCACACGGTCAAAGAGCAAGTCAGCCTCGCTGCTGGCCCCTGCTGGCCGCGCCCCGTCACTATCTGTCAAATCCTGTTACAGAGTGCTCTGATGTCTGTGGGAAAAAACTTGAAACTGAGCAAGATGACTATTGCAGCAACACGTCATCAGTAGGATAAAACTAAGCTGTCTCTTGATGGTCTACGACAGGGTGTCCAAACTGGGTCAGAGAGTGCTGGTGTCCTGCATGTTTTAGTTCTCTGCCTGCTTCATCATACCTGAATCTAATGATGACGTCATCACCAAGGTTGTGAAAAAGAACAATAATGAGCCTTTCATCACAAAGTGGATGGGAGAGGCACCGGATGGAGATCAACGGAGATCAAAGCCGGAGGAAATCTTGGATCTGAGCATCTCCATGGCAAAAGGCCCTGATCTCCTTTGATCTGATAGGAGATCAGCACTGGAGCCATGGAGACGCTCAGATCAAAGGAAATCAGCTTTGTAGAGTTGTAATGTGCTCGTACTCATCCTTACATTTTTCTAGAAATTTGTCTTCAATCACCTTTTCTCTATTTACACTCTCTACTTGAACCTTTACCTGTTTATTTATTTCATATTTTCCAAATATCATGATTTTTGTTTGACCTAGATTTAATGAATTAGATTTCATTTCTCTGAATGTATCTAGTATGTCGTTGAAGAGTTTTTCTAGGATTTGGGAGAATTGTGGGTCTGTAGTTTGTGAAGTGTGTCTGTTTTCAATAACGGTATCCTTACTGGAAGCCTGTTGAATGATACTATGTAGAACCTTCTATGTACTGCTGACATGGTCTTTATTGTTTTCTGGTACTTTCTTAAAAGAATTCTTCTAACATTTTCTCATCATATGAGTGAACTTTGTTTTACATTTCTTGGATTTATTTTCCATCTCCTTCGTTCATCATTTATTGGATTCTCTATGTCATGTATTCTTCTCCTTGGATGCATTTTTTAAGCCCTTTGTCATCCATTAAACATCTTTATATTTCACTTTTTCTCGTATTTCTAAATGAGTTCCCAGTCATCTGATTGTACCTCAATAACTAGTTTTTCCAGGGACTGCTCTGTTTTGACTCATTTGTGTTGACATCTATCTGTTGTCTGTTTTAATGTTTCTGTGTTTTTTATTGTAAATAGTAAAAAAACTAAAACAAACAGACATGAAATCACTGATATCATTGACTAATACATCACTTACTTTGATATTATCTATAACATGTGTAAATAAATTATGACCCTCCAAACGACCCCCAGGAGGCCCGGCTGTTGTGTGTGTGTGTGTGTGTGTGTGTGTGTGTGTGTGTGTGTGTGTGTGTGTGTGTGTGGGGGGGGGGTGTGTGTGTGTTTGGGCCTGGTTATAGGAGAAGTGAGGATGGAGCAGCCATTTACTGGTAAAACTAACTCACTAACATCTTGGTGAAAATAGAATATATGTTTTTTTCAAATTAAAGTGACAATGAAAGTGAGAACAGGAGTTCCCCCCTCACCTCCAGAGTGAACATAAGTCATGTCTGTATATTACATCCATCATCCATCCATCCATCCATCCATCCATCCATCCATCCATCCATCCATCATCCATCATCCATGATGTGATCCAGCAAACATGTCCAAGCAGTAGTGTTGTGTTGTTGCTTCTCATTGTCAATAGAACCATGAGAAAGTATGAGAGTGACTGATACGCTTGTATGATCACTGGACCTTTTGAAAGCAGTCAGACTCTCATACTGTACCAGTAGCATCTGTGTCATTCACAACCCGTCTCCATCTTAACTGGACTTTCTGTGTACACATATGATTTTGTGTTTTCATCTGTGGACTGGTGACTAGTGAGTGTGTTGCCTTCAGTGGCAAAGGGAAATAAAACCTCTGCATGAAGAGGAATCATGGAGCCTCCCCCTTCTCAGCTCCAAGTGTCCAAATCTGAACAGCTGGTCTGGGCTCTGAGTGGAAGCTGAGGTGGTCATGTGCCTGGGCCTCCAGACTAATCCACTCCACTCCAAGTCCAAGTCCGAGTGTAAAACTCAGTCTCAGTCTCAGTCTCAGTCTCAGTCTCTATCTTTGTCCACTCTCTCTCTCTCTCTCTCTCTCTCTCGCTCTCTCTCACGGTGCAACCTCAGCTCCGCCCACTGCTCCCAGAGTCCAGATCCATATTTCACTTTCTCTTGTATTGTTTGATTGTACACTCATAGTGACAGGGCGTCTTTTCCTTTATAAATGAGTTCCCAGTCATCCGATTGTACCTCAATAACTAGTTTATCCAGGGATTCCTCTCTTCTGACTCATTTGTAATGATATCCATCTGTTGTCTCTTTTAATCTTTCTGTGGTTTTTATTGGAAATAGTAAAAAAACAAACAGACATGAAATCACTGATATCATTGACTAATAAGCCCTTGTACGTTTTCTTCATTTGACTTTTATTTGCTGATTGTTTCATCTGAATGTTTAATCTGTTCCACCTCTTTAAGCTACATCAATAACCAATGTAATACGCCCCCTGGATTTGGTCACCACAGTCACACGGTCAAAGAGCAAGTCAGCCTCGCTGCTGGCCCCTGCTGGCCGCGCCCCGTCACTATCTGTCAAATCCTGTTACAGAGTGCTCTGATGTCTGTGGGAAAAAACTTGAAACTGAGCAAGATGACTATTGCAGCAACACGTCATCAGTAGGATAAAACTAAGCTGTCTCTTGATGGTCTACGACAGGGTGTCCAAACTGGGTCAGAGAGTGCTGGTGTCCTGCATGTTTTAGTTCTCTGCCTGCTTCATCATACCTGAATCTAATGATGACGTCATCACCAAGGTTGTGAAAAAGAACAATAATGAGCCTTTCATCACAAAGTGGATGGGAGAGGCACCGGATGGAGATCAACGGAGATCAAAGCCGGAGGAAATCTTGGATCTGAGCATCTCCATGGCAAAAGGCCCTGATCTCCTTTGATCTGATAGGAGATCAGCACTGGAGCCATGGAGACGCTCAGATCAAAGGAAATCAGCTTTGTAGAGTTGTAATGTGCTCGTACTCATCCTTACATTTTTCTAGAAATTTGTCTTCAATCACCTTTTCTCTATTTACACTCTCTACTTGAACCTTTACCTGTTTATTTATTTCATATTTTCCAAATATCATGATTTTTGTTTGACCTAGATTTAATGAATTAGATTTCATTTCTCTGAATGTATCTAGTATGTCGTTGAAGAGTTTTTCTAGGATTTGGGAGAATTGTGGGTCTGTAGTTTGTGAAGTGTGTCTGTTTTCAATAACGGTATCCTTACTGGAAGCCTGTTGAATGATACTATGTAGAACCTTCTATGTACTGCTGACATGGTCTTTATTGTTTTCTGGTACTTTCTTAAAAGAATTCTTCTAACATTTTCTCATCATATGAGTGAACTTTGTTTTACATTTCTTGGATTTATTTTCCATCTCCTTCGTTCATCATTTATTGGATTCTCTATGTCATGTATTCTTCTCCTTGGATGCATTTTTTAAGCCCTTTGTCATCCATTAAACATCTTTATATTTCACTTTTTCTCGTATTTCTAAATGAGTTCCCAGTCATCTGATTGTACCTCAATAACTAGTTTTTCCAGGGACTGCTCTGTTTTGACTCATTTGTGTTGACATCTATCTGTTGTCTGTTTTAATGTTTCTGTGTTTTTTATTGTAAATAGTAAAAAAACTAAAACAAACAGACATGAAATCACTGATATCATTGACTAATACATCACTTACTTTGATATTATCTATAACATGTGTAAATAAATTATGACCCTCCAAACGACCCCCAGGAGGCCCGGCTGTGTGTGTGTGTGTGTGTGTGTGTGTGTGTGTGTGTGTGTGTGTGTGTGTGTGTGTGTGTGGGGGGGGGTGTGTGTGTGTTTGGGCCTGGTTATAGGAGAAGTGAGGATGGAGCAGCCATTTACTGGTAAAACTAACTCACTAACATCTTGGTGAAAATAGAATATATGTTTTTTTCAAATTAAAGTGACAATGAAAGTGAGAACAGGAGTTCCCCCCTCACCTCCAGAGTGAACATAAGTCATGTCTGTATATTACATCCATCATCCATCCATCCATCCATCCATCCATCCATCCATCCATCCATCCATCCATCCATCATCCATCATCCATGATGTGATCCAGCAAACATGTCCAAGCAGTAGTGTTGTGTTGTTGCTTCTCATTGTCAATAGAACCATGAGAAAGTATGAGAGTGACTGATACGCTTGTATGATCACTGGACCTTTTGAAAGCAGTCAGACTCTCATACTGTACCAGTAGCATCTGTGTCATTCACAACCCGTCTCCATCTTAACTGGACTTTCTGTGTACACATATGATTTTGTGTTTTCATCTGTGGACTGGTGACTAGTGAGTGTGTTGCCTTCAGTGGCAAAGGGAAATAAAACCTCTGCATGAAGAGGAATCATGGAGCCTCCCCCTTCTCAGCTCCAAGTGTCCAAATCTGAACAGCTGGTCTGGGCTCTGAGTGGAAGCTGAGGTGGTCATGTGCCTGGGCCTCCAGACTAATCCACTCCACTCCAAGTCCAAGTCCGAGTGTAAAACTCAGTCTCAGTCTCAGTCTCAGTCTCAGTCTCTATCTTTGTCCACTCTCTCTCTCTCTCTCTCTCTCTCTCGCTCTCTCTCACGGTGCAACCTCAGCTCCGCCCACTGCTCCCAGAGTCCAGATCCATATTTCACTTTCTCTTGTATTGTTTGATTGTACACTCATAGTGACAGGGCGTCTTTTCCTTTATAAATGAGTTCCCAGTCATCCGATTGTACCTCAATAACTAGTTTATCCAGGGATTCCTCTCTTCTGACTCATTTGTAATGATATCCATCTGTTGTCTCTTTTAATCTTTCTGTGGTTTTTATTGGAAATAGTAAAAAAACAAACAGACATGAAATCACTGATATCATTGACTAATAAGCCCTTGTACGTTTTCTTCATTTGACTTTTATTTGCTGATTGTTTCATCTGAATGTTTAATCTGTTCCACCTCTTTAAGCTACATCAATAACCAATGTAATACGCCCCCTGGATTTGGTCACCACAGTCACACGGTCAAAGAGCAAGTCAGCCTCGCTGCTGGCCCCTGCTGGCCGCGCCCCGTCACTATCTGTCAAATCCTGTTACAGAGTGCTCTGATGTCTGTGGGAAAAAACTTGAAACTGAGCAAGATGACTATTGCAGCAACACGTCATCAGTAGGATAAAACTAAGCTGTCTCTTGATGGTCTACGACAGGGTGTCCAAACTGGGTCAGAGAGTGCTGGTGTCCTGCATGTTTTAGTTCTCTGCCTGCTTCATCATACCTGAATCTAATGATGACGTCATCACCAAGGTTGTGAAAAAGAACAATAATGAGCCTTTCATCACAAAGTGGATGGGAGAGGCACCGGATGGAGATCAACGGAGATCAAAGCCGGAGGAAATCTTGGATCTGAGCATCTCCATGGCAAAAGGCCCTGATCTCCTTTGATCTGATAGGAGATCAGCACTGGAGCCATGGAGACGCTCAGATCAAAGGAAATCAGCTTTGTAGAGTTGTAATGTGCTCGTACTCATCCTTACATTTTTCTAGAAATTTGTCTTCAATCACCTTTTCTCTATTTACACTCTCTACTTGAACCTTTACCTGTTTATTTATTTCATATTTTCCAAATATCATGATTTTTGTTTGACCTAGATTTAATGAATTAGATTTCATTTCTCTGAATGTATCTAGTATGTCGTTGAAGAGTTTTTCTAGGATTTGGGAGAATTGTGGGTCTGTAGTTTGTGAAGTGTGTCTGTTTTCAATAACGGTATCCTTACTGGAAGCCTGTTGAATGATACTATGTAGAACCTTCTATGTACTGCTGACATGGTCTTTATTGTTTTCTGGTACTTTCTTAAAAGAATTCTTCTAACATTTTCTCATCATATGAGTGAACTTTGTTTTACATTTCTTGGATTTATTTTCCATCTCCTTCGTTCATCATTTATTGGATTCTCTATGTCATGTATTCTTCTCCTTGGATGCATTTTTTAAGCCCTTTGTCATCCATTAAACATCTTTATATTTCACTTTTTCTCGTATTTCTAAATGAGTTCCCAGTCATCTGATTGTACCTCAATAACTAGTTTTTCCAGGGACTGCTCTGTTTTGACTCATTTGTGTTGACATCTATCTGTTGTCTGTTTTAATGTTTCTGTGTTTTTTATTGTAAATAGTAAAAAAACTAAAACAAACAGACATGAAATCACTGATATCATTGACTAATACATCACTTACTTTGATATTATCTATAACATGTGTAAATAAATTATGACCCTCCAAACGACCCCCAGGAGGCCCGGCTGTTGTGTGTGTGTGTGTGTGTGTGTGTGTGTGTGTGTGTGTGTGTGTGTGTGTGTGTGTGGGGGGGGGTGTGTGTGTGTTTGGGCCTGGTTATAGGAGAAGTGAGGATGGAGCAGCCATTTACTGGTAAAACTAACTCACTAACATCTTGGTGAAAATAGAATATATGTTTTTTTCAAATTAAAGTGACAATGAAAGTGAGAACAGGAGTTCCCCCCTCACCTCCAGAGTGAACATAAGTCATGTCTGTATATTACATCCATCATCCATCCATCCATCCATCCATCCATCCATCCATCCATCCATCCATCCATCCATCATCCATCATCCATGATGTGATCCAGCAAACATGTCCAAGCAGTAGTGTTGTGTTGTTGCTTCTCATTGTCAATAGAACCATGAGAAAGTATGAGAGTGACTGATACGCTTGTATGATCACTGGACCTTTTGAAAGCAGTCAGACTCTCATACTGTACCAGTAGCATCTGTGTCATTCACAACCCGTCTCCATCTTAACTGGACTTTCTGTGTACACATATGATTTTGTGTTTTCATCTGTGGACTGGTGACTAGTGAGTGTGTTGCCTTCAGTGGCAAAGGGAAATAAAACCTCTGCATGAAGAGGAATCATGGAGCCTCCCCCTTCTCAGCTCCAAGTGTCCAAATCTGAACAGCTGGTCTGGGCTCTGAGTGGAAGCTGAGGTGGTCATGTGCCTGGGCCTCCAGACTAATCCACTCCACTCCAAGTCCAAGTCCGAGTGTAAAACTCAGACTCAGTCTCAGTCTCAGTCTCAGTCTCAGTCTCTATCTTTGTCCACTCTCTCTCTCTCTCTCTCTCTCTCTCGCTCTCTCTCACGGTGCAACCTCAGCTCCGCCCACTGCTCCCAGAGTCCAGATCCATATTTCACTTTCTCTTGTATTGTTTGATTGTACACTCATAGTGACAGGGCGTCTTTTCCTTTATAAATGAGTTCCCAGTCATCCGATTGTACCTCAATAACTAGTTTATCCAGGGATTCCTCTCTTCTGACTCATTTGTAATGATATCCATCTGTTGTCTCTTTTAATCTTTCTGTGGTTTTTATTGGAAATAGTAAAAAAACAAACAGACATGAAATCACTGATATCATTGACTAATAAGCCCTTGTACGTTTTCTTCATTTGACTTTTATTTGCTGATTGTTTCATCTGAATGTTTAATCTGTTCCACCTCTTTAAGCTACATCAATAACCAATGTAATACGCCCCCTGGATTTGGTCACCACAGTCACACGGTCAAAGAGCAAGTCAGCCTCGCTGCTGGCCCCTGCTGGCCGCGCCCCGTCACTATCTGTCAAATCCTGTTACAGAGTGCTCTGATGTCTGTGGGAAAAAACTTGAAACTGAGCAAGATGACTATTGCAGCAACACGTCATCAGTAGGATAAAACTAAGCTGTCTCTTGATGGTCTACGACAGGGTGTCCAAACTGGGTCAGAGAGTGCTGGTGTCCTGCATGTTTTAGTTCTCTGCCTGCTTCATCATACCTGAATCTAATGATGACGTCATCACCAAGGTTGTGAAAAAGAACAATAATGAGCCTTTCATCACAAAGTGGATGGGAGAGGCACCGGATGGAGATCAACGGAGATCAAAGCCGGAGGAAATCTTGGATCTGAGCATCTCCATGGCAAAAGGCCCTGATCTCCTTTGATCTGATAGGAGATCAGCACTGGAGCCATGGAGACGCTCAGATCAAAGGAAATCAGCTTTGTAGAGTTGTAATGTGCTCGTACTCATCCTTACATTTTTCTAGAAATTTGTCTTCAATCACCTTTTCTCTATTTACACTCTCTACTTGAACCTTTACCTGTTTATTTATTTCATATTTTCCAAATATCATGATTTTTGTTTGACCTAGATTTAATGAATTAGATTTCATTTCTCTGAATGTATCTAGTATGTCGTTGAAGAGTTTTTCTAGGATTTGGGAGAATTGTGGGTCTGTAGTTTGTGAAGTGTGTCTGTTTTCAATAACGGTATCCTTACTGGAAGCCTGTTGAATGATACTATGTAGAACCTTCTATGTACTGCTGACATGGTCTTTATTGTTTTCTGGTACTTTCTTAAAAGAATTCTTCTAACATTTTCTCATCATATGAGTGAACTTTGTTTTACATTTCTTGGATTTATTTTCCATCTCCTTCGTTCATCATTTATTGGATTCTCTATGTCATGTATTCTTCTCCTTGGATGCATTTTTTAAGCCCTTTGTCATCCATTAAACATCTTTATATTTCACTTTTTCTCGTATTTCTAAATGAGTTCCCAGTCATCTGATTGTACCTCAATAACTAGTTTTTCCAGGGACTGCTCTGTTTTGACTCATTTGTGTTGACATCTATCTGTTGTCTGTTTTAATGTTTCTGTGTTTTTTATTGTAAATAGTAAAAAAACTAAAACAAACAGACATGAAATCACTGATATCATTGACTAATACATCACTTACTTTGATATTATCTATAACATGTGTAAATAAATTATGACCCTCCAAACGACCCCCAGGAGGCCCGGCTGTTGTGTGTGTGTGTGTGTGTGTGTGTGTGTGTGTGTGTGTGTGTGTGTGTGTGTGTGTGGGGGGGGGTGTGTGTGTGTTTGGGCCTGGTTATAGGAGAAGTGAGGATGGAGCAGCCATTTACTGGTAAAACTAACTCACTAACATCTTGGTGAAAATAGAATATATGTTTTTTTCAAATTAAAGTGACAATGAAAGTGAGAACAGGAGTTCCCCCCTCACCTCCAGAGTGAACATAAGTCATGTCTGTATATTACATCCATCATCCATCCATCCATCCATCCATCCATCCATCCATCCATCCATCCATCCATCCATCATCCATCATCCATGATGTGATCCAGCAAACATGTCCAAGCAGTAGTGTTGTGTTGTTGCTTCTCATTGTCAATAGAACCATGAGAAAGTATGAGAGTGACTGATACGCTTGTATGATCACTGGACCTTTTGAAAGCAGTCAGACTCTCATACTGTACCAGTAGCATCTGTGTCATTCACAACCCGTCTCCATCTTAACTGGACTTTCTGTGTACACATATGATTTTGTGTTTTCATCTGTGGACTGGTGACTAGTGAGTGTGTTGCCTTCAGTGGCAAAGGGAAATAAAACCTCTGCATGAAGAGGAATCATGGAGCCTCCCCCTTCTCAGCTCCAAGTGTCCAAATCTGAACAGCTGGTCTGGGCTCTGAGTGGAAGCTGAGGTGGTCATGTGCCTGGGCCTCCAGACTAATCCACTCCACTCCAAGTCCAAGTCCGAGTGTAAAACTCAGTCTCAGTCTCAGTCTCAGTCTCAGTCTCTATCTTTGTCCACTCTCTCTCTCTCTCTCTCTCTCTCTCGCTCTCTCTCACGGTGCAACCTCAGCTCCGCCCACTGCTCCCAGAGTCCAGATCCATATTTCACTTTCTCTTGTATTGTTTGATTGTACACTCATAGTGACAGGGCGTCTTTTCCTTTATAAATGAGTTCCCAGTCATCCGATTGTACCTCAATAACTAGTTTATCCAGGGATTCCTCTCTTCTGACTCATTTGTAATGATATCCATCTGTTGTCTCTTTTAATCTTTCTGTGGTTTTTATTGGAAATAGTAAAAAAACAAACAGACATGAAATCACTGATATCATTGACTAATAAGCCCTTGTACGTTTTCTTCATTTGACTTTTATTTGCTGATTGTTTCATCTGAATGTTTAATCTGTTCCACCTCTTTAAGCTACATCAATAACCAATGTAATACGCCCCCTGGATTTGGTCACCACAGTCACACGGTCAAAGAGCAAGTCAGCCTCGCTGCTGGCCCCTGCTGGCCGCGCCCCGTCACTATCTGTCAAATCCTGTTACAGAGTGCTCTGATGTCTGTGGGAAAAAACTTGAAACTGAGCAAGATGACTATTGCAGCAACACGTCATCAGTAGGATAAAACTAAGCTGTCTCTTGATGGTCTACGACAGGGTGTCCAAACTGGGTCAGAGAGTGCTGGTGTCCTGCATGTTTTAGTTCTCTGCCTGCTTCATCATACCTGAATCTAATGATGACGTCATCACCAAGGTTGTGAAAAAGAACAATAATGAGCCTTTCATCACAAAGTGGATGGGAGAGGCACCGGATGGAGATCAACGGAGATCAAAGCCGGAGGAAATCTTGGATCTGAGCATCTCCATGGCAAAAGGCCCTGATCTCCTTTGATCTGATAGGAGATCAGCACTGGAGCCATGGAGACGCTCAGATCAAAGGAAATCAGCTTTGTAGAGTTGTAATGTGCTCGTACTCATCCTTACATTTTTCTAGAAATTTGTCTTCAATCACCTTTTCTCTATTTACACTCTCTACTTGAACCTTTACCTGTTTATTTATTTCATATTTTCCAAATATCATGATTTTTGTTTGACCTAGATTTAATGAATTAGATTTCATTTCTCTGAATGTATCTAGTATGTCGTTGAAGAGTTTTTCTAGGATTTGGGAGAATTGTGGGTCTGTAGTTTGTGAAGTGTGTCTGTTTTCAATAACGGTATCCTTACTGGAAGCCTGTTGAATGATACTATGTAGAACCTTCTATGTACTGCTGACATGGTCTTTATTGTTTTCTGGTACTTTCTTAAAAGAATTCTTCTAACATTTTCTCATCATATGAGTGAACTTTGTTTTACATTTCTTGGATTTATTTTCCATCTCCTTCGTTCATCATTTATTGGATTCTCTATGTCATGTATTCTTCTCCTTGGATGCATTTTTTAAGCCCTTTGTCATCCATTAAACATCTTTATATTTCACTTTTTCTCGTATTTCTAAATGAGTTCCCAGTCATCTGATTGTACCTCAATAACTAGTTTTTCCAGGGACTGCTCTGTTTTGACTCATTTGTGTTGACATCTATCTGTTGTCTGTTTTAATGTTTCTGTGTTTTTTATTGTAAATAGTAAAAAAACTAAAACAAACAGACATGAAATCACTGATATCATTGACTAATACATCACTTACTTTGATATTATCTATAACATGTGTAAATAAATTATGACCCTCCAAACGACCCCCAGGAGGCCCGGCTGTTGTGTGTGTGTGTGTGTGTGTGTGTGTGTGTGTGTGTGTGTGTGTGTGTGTGTGTGTGGGGGGGGGGGGTGTGTGTGTGTTTGGGCCTGGTTATAGGAGAAGTGAGGATGGAGCAGCCATTTACTGGTAAAACTAACTCACTAACATCTTGGTGAAAATAGAATATATGTTTTTTTCAAATTAAAGTGACAATGAAAGTGAGAACAGGAGTTCCCCCCTCACCTCCAGAGTGAACATAAGTCATGTCTGTATATTACATCCATCATCCATCCATCCATCCATCCATCCATCCATCCATCCATCCATCCATCCATCATCCATCATCCATGATGTGATCCAGCAAACATGTCCAAGCAGTAGTGTTGTGTTGTTGCTTCTCATTGTCAATAGAACCATGAGAAAGTATGAGAGTGACTGATACGCTTGTATGATCACTGGACCTTTTGAGAGCAGTCAGACTCTCATACTGTACCAGTAGCATCTGTGTCATTCACAACCCGTCTCCATCTTAACTGGACTTTCTGTGTACACATATGATTTTGTGTTTTCATCTGTGGACTGGTGACTAGTGAGTGTGTTGCCTTCAGTGGCAAAGGGAAATAAAACCTCTGCATGAAGAGGAATCATGGAGCCTCCCGCTTCTCAGCTCCAAGTGTCCAAATCTGAACAGCTGGTCTGGGCTCTGAGTGGAAGCTGAGGTGGTCATGTGCCTGGGCCTCCAGACTAATCCACTCCACTCCAAGTCCAAGTCCGAGTGTAAAACTCAGTCTCAGTCTCAGTCTCAGTCTCAGTCTCTATCTTTGTCCACTCTCTCTCTCTCTCTCTCTCTCTCTCGCTCTCTCTCACGGTGCAACCTCAGCTCCGCCCACTGCTCCCAGAGTCCAGATCCATATTTCACTTTCTCTTGTATTGTTTGATTGTACACTCATAGTGACAGGGCGTCTTTTCCTTTATAAATGAGTTCCCAGTCATCCGATTGTACCTCAATAACTAGTTTATCCAGGGATTCCTCTCTTCTGACTCATTTGTAATGATATCCATCTGTTGTCTCTTTTAATCTTTCTGTGGTTTTTATTGGAAATAGTAAAAAAACAAACAGACATGAAATCACTGATATCATTGACTAATAAGCCCTTGTACGTTTTCTTCATTTGACTTTTATTTGCTGATTGTTTCATCTGAATGTTTAATCTGTTCCACCTCTTTAAGCTACATCAATAACCAATGTAATACGCCCCCTGGATTTGGTCACCACAGTCACACGGTCAAAGAGCAAGTCAGCCTCGCTGCTGGCCCCTGCTGGCCGCGCCCCGTCACTATCTGTCAAATCCTGTTACAGAGTGCTCTGATGTCTGTGGGAAAAAACTTGAAACTGAGCAAGATGACTATTGCAGCAACACGTCATCAGTAGGATAAAACTAAGCTGTCTCTTGATGGTCTACGACAGGGTGTCCAAACTGGGTCAGAGAGTGCTGGTGTCCTGCATGTTTTAGTTCTCTGCCTGCTTCATCATACCTGAATCTAATGATGACGTCATCACCAAGGTTGTGAAAAAGAACAATAATGAGCCTTTCATCACAAAGTGGATGGGAGAGGCACCGGATGGAGATCAACGGAGATCAAAGCCGGAGGAAATCTTGGATCTGAGCATCTCCATGGCAAAAGGCCCTGATCTCCTTTGATCTGATAGGAGATCAGCACTGGAGCCATGGAGACGCTCAGATCAAAGGAAATCAGCTTTGTAGAGTTGTAATGTGCTCGTACTCATCCTTACATTTTTCTAGAAATTTGTCTTCAATCACCTTTTCTCTATTTACACTCTCTACTTGAACCTTTACCTGTTTATTTATTTCATATTTTCCAAATATCATGATTTTTGTTTGACCTAGATTTAATGAATTAGATTTCATTTCTCTGAATGTATCTAGTATGTCGTTGAAGAGTTTTTCTAGGATTTGGGAGAATTGTGGGTCTGTAGTTTGTGAAGTGTGTCTGTTTTCAATAACGGTATCCTTACTGGAAGCCTGTTGAATGATACTATGTAGAACCTTCTATGTACTGCTGACATGGTCTTTATTGTTTTCTGGTACTTTCTTAAAAGAATTCTTCTAACATTTTCTCATCATATGAGTGAACTTTGTTTTACATTTCTTGGATTTATTTTCCATCTCCTTCGTTCATCATTTATTGGATTCTCTATGTCATGTATTCTTCTCCTTGGATGCATTTTTTAAGCCCTTTGTCATCCATTAAACATCTTTATATTTCACTTTTTCTCGTATTTCTAAATGAGTTCCCAGTCATCTGATTGTACCTCAATAACTAGTTTTTCCAGGGACTGCTCTGTTTTGACTCATTTGTGTTGACATCTATCTGTTGTCTGTTTTAATGTTTCTGTGTTTTTTATTGTAAATAGTAAAAAAACTAAAACAAACAGACATGAAATCACTGATATCATTGACTAATACATCACTTACTTTGATATTATCTATAACATGTGTAAATAAATTATGACCCTCCAAACGACCCCCAGGAGGCCCGGCTGTTGTGTGTGTGTGTGTGTGTGTGTGTGTGTGTGTGTGTGTGTGTGTGTGTGTGTGTGTGTGTGTGGGGGGGGGTGTGTGTGTGTTTGGGCCTGGTTATAGGAGAAGTGAGGATGGAGCAGCCATTTACTGGTAAAACTAACTCACTAACATCTTGGTGAAAATAGAATATATGTTTTTTTCAAATTAAAGTGACAATGAAAGTGAGAACAGGAGTTCCCCCCTCACCTCCAGAGTGAACATAAGTCATGTCTGTATATTACATCCATCATCCATCCATCCATCCATCCATCCATCCATCCATCCATCCATCCATCATCCATCATCCATGATGTGATCCAGCAAACATGTCCAAGCAGTAGTGTTGTGTTGTTGCTTCTCATTGTCAATAGAACCATGAGAAAGTATGAGAGTGACTGATACGCTTGTATGATCACTGGACCTTTTGAAAGCAGTCAGACTCTCATACTGTACCAGTAGCATCTGTGTCATTCACAACCCGTCTCCATCTTAACTGGACTTTCTGTGTACACATATGATTTTGTGTTTTCATCTGTGGACTGGTGACTAGTGAGTGTGTTGCCTTCAGTGGCAAAGGGAAATAAAACCTCTGCATGAAGAGGAATCATGGAGCCTCCCCCTTCTCAGCTCCAAGTGTCCAAATCTGAACAGCTGGTCTGGGCTCTGAGTGGAAGCTGAGGTGGTCATGTGCCTGGGCCTCCAGACTAATCCACTCCACTCCAAGTCCAAGTCCGAGTGTAAAACTCAGTCTCAGTCTCAGTCTCAGTCTCAGTCTCTATCTTTGTCCACTCTCTCTCTCTCTCTCTCTCTCTCTCGCTCTCTCTCACGGTGCAACCTCAGCTCCGCCCACTGCTCCCAGAGTCCAGATCCATATTTCACTTTCTCTTGTATTGTTTGATTGTACACTCATAGTGACAGGGCGTCTTTTCCTTTATAAATGAGTTCCCAGTCATCCGATTGTACCTCAATAACTAGTTTATCCAGGGATTCCTCTCTTCTGACTCATTTGTAATGATATCCATCTGTTGTCTCTTTTAATCTTTCTGTGGTTTTTATTGGAAATAGTAAAAAAACAAACAGACATGAAATCACTGATATCATTGACTAATAAGCCCTTGTACGTTTTCTTCATTTGACTTTTATTTGCTGATTGTTTCATCTGAATGTTTAATCTGTTCCACCTCTTTAAGCTACATCAATAACCAATGTAATACGCCCCCTGGATTTGGTCACCACAGTCACACGGTCAAAGAGCAAGTCAGCCTCGCTGCTGGCCCCTGCTGGCCGCGCCCCGTCACTATCTGTCAAATCCTGTTACAGAGTGCTCTGATGTCTGTGGGAAAAAACTTGAAACTGAGCAAGATGACTATTGCAGCAACACGTCATCAGTAGGATAAAACTAAGCTGTCTCTTGATGGTCTACGACAGGGTGTCCAAACTGGGTCAGAGAGTGCTGGTGTCCTGCATGTTTTAGTTCTCTGCCTGCTTCATCATACCTGAATCTAATGATGACGTCATCACCAAGGTTGTGAAAAAGAACAATAATGAGCCTTTCATCACAAAGTGGATGGGAGAGGCACCGGATGGAGATCAACGGAGATCAAAGCCGGAGGAAATCTTGGATCTGAGCATCTCCATGGCAAAAGGCCCTGATCTCCTTTGATCTGATAGGAGATCAGCACTGGAGCCATGGAGACGCTCAGATCAAAGGAAATCAGCTTTGTAGAGTTGTAATGTGCTCGTACTCATCCTTACATTTTTCTAGAAATTTGTCTTCAATCACCTTTTCTCTATTTACACTCTCTACTTGAACCTTTACCTGTTTATTTATTTCATATTTTCCAAATATCATGATTTTTGTTTGACCTAGATTTAATGAATTAGATTTCATTTCTCTGAATGTATCTAGTATGTCGTTGAAGAGTTTTTCTAGGATTTGGGAGAATTGTGGGTCTGTAGTTTGTGAAGTGTGTCTGTTTTCAATAACGGTATCCTTACTGGAAGCCTGTTGAATGATACTATGTAGAACCTTCTATGTACTGCTGACATGGTCTTTATTGTTTTCTGGTACTTTCTTAAAAGAATTCTTCTAACATTTTCTCATCATATGAGTGAACTTTGTTTTACATTTCTTGGATTTATTTTCCATCTCCTTCGTTCATCATTTATTGGATTCTCTATGTCATGTATTCTTCTCCTTGGATGCATTTTTTAAGCCCTTTGTCATCCATTAAACATCTTTATATTTCACTTTTTCTCGTATTTCTAAATGAGTTCCCAGTCATCTGATTGTACCTCAATAACTAGTTTTTCCAGGGACTGCTCTGTTTTGACTCATTTGTGTTGACATCTATCTGTTGTCTGTTTTAATGTTTCTGTGTTTTTTATTGTAAATAGTAAAAAAACTAAAACAAACAGACATGAAATCACTGATATCATTGACTAATACATCACTTACTTTGATATTATCTATAACATGTGTAAATAAATTATGACCCTCCAAACGACCCCCAGGAGGCCCGGCTGTTGTGTGTGTGTGTGTGTGTGTGTGTGTGTGTGTGTGTGTGTGTGTGTGTGTGTGTGTGGGGGGGGGGGGTGTGTGTGTGTTTGGGCCTGGTTATAGGAGAAGTGAGGATGGAGCAGCCATTTACTGGTAAAACTAACTCACTAACATCTTGGTGAAAATAGAATATATGTTTTTTTCAAATTAAAGTGACAATGAAAGTGAGAACAGGAGTTCCCCCCTCACCTCCAGAGTGAACATAAGTCATGTCTGTATATTACATCCATCATCCATCCATCCATCCATCCATCCATCCATCCATCCATCCATCCATCCATCATCCATCATCCATGATGTGATCCAGCAAACATGTCCAAGCAGTAGTGTTGTGTTGTTGCTTCTCATTGTCAATAGAACCATGAGAAAGTATGAGAGTGACTGATACGCTTGTATGATCACTGGACCTTTTGAGAGCAGTCAGACTCTCATACTGTACCAGTAGCATCTGTGTCATTCACAACCCGTCTCCATCTTAACTGGACTTTCTGTGTACACATATGATTTTGTGTTTTCATCTGTGGACTGGTGACTAGTGAGTGTGTTGCCTTCAGTGGCAAAGGGAAATAAAACCTCTGCATGAAGAGGAATCATGGAGCCTCCCGCTTCTCAGCTCCAAGTGTCCAAATCTGAACAGCTGGTCTGGGCTCTGAGTGGAAGCTGAGGTGGTCATGTGCCTGGGCCTCCAGACTAATCCACTCCACTCCAAGTCCAAGTCCGAGTGTAAAACTCAGTCTCAGTCTCAGTCTCAGTCTCAGTCTCTATCTTTGTCCACTCTCTCTCTCTCTCTCTCTCTCTCTCGCTCTCTCTCACGGTGCAACCTCAGCTCCGCCCACTGCTCCCAGAGTCCAGATCCATATTTCACTTTCTCTTGTATTGTTTGATTGTACACTCATAGTGACAGGGCGTCTTTTCCTTTATAAATGAGTTCCCAGTCATCCGATTGTACCTCAATAACTAGTTTATCCAGGGATTCCTCTCTTCTGACTCATTTGTAATGATATCCATCTGTTGTCTCTTTTAATCTTTCTGTGGTTTTTATTGGAAATAGTAAAAAAAACAAACAGACATGAAATCACTGATATCATTGACTAATAAGCCCTTGTACGTTTTCTTCATTTGACTTTTATTTGCTGATTGTTTCATCTGAATGTTTAATCTGTTCCACCTCTTTAAGCTACATCAATAACCAATGTAATACGCCCCCTGGATTTGGTCACCACAGTCACACGGTCAAAGAGCAAGTCAGCCTCGCTGCTGGCCCCTGCTGGCCGCGCCCCGTCACTATCTGTCAAATCCTGTTACAGAGTGCTCTGATGTCTGTGGGAAAAAACTTGAAACTGAGCAAGATGACTATTGCAGCAACACGTCATCAGTAGGATAAAACTAAGCTGTCTCTTGATGGTCTACGACAGGGTGTCCAAACTGGGTCAGAGAGTGCTGGTGTCCTGCATGTTTTAGTTCTCTGCCTGCTTCATCATACCTGAATCTAATGATGACGTCATCACCAAGGTTGTGAAAAAGAACAATAATGAGCCTTTCATCACAAAGTGGATGGGAGAGGCACCGGATGGAGATCAACGGAGATCAAAGCCGGAGGAAATCTTGGATCTGAGCATCTCCATGGCAAAAGGCCCTGATCTCCTTTGATCTGATAGGAGATCAGCACTGGAGCCATGGAGACGCTCAGATCAAAGGAAATCAGCTTTGTAGAGTTGTAATGTGCTCGTACTCATCCTTACATTTTTCTAGAAATTTGTCTTCAATCACCTTTTCTCTATTTACACTCTCTACTTGAACCTTTACCTGTTTATTTATTTCATATTTTCCAAATATCATGATTTTTGTTTGACCTAGATTTAATGAATTAGATTTCATTTCTCTGAATGTATCTAGTATGTCGTTGAAGAGTTTTTCTAGGATTTGGGAGAATTGTGGGTCTGTAGTTTGTGAAGTGTGTCTGTTTTCAATAACGGTATCCTTACTGGAAGCCTGTTGAATGATACTATGTAGAACCTTCTATGTACTGCTGACATGGTCTTTATTGTTTTCTGGTACTTTCTTAAAAGAATTCTTCTAACATTTTCTCATCATATGAGTGAACTTTGTTTTACATTTCTTGGATTTATTTTCCATCTCCTTCGTTCATCATTTATTGGATTCTCTATGTCATGTATTCTTCTCCTTGGATGCATTTTTTAAGCCCTTTGTCATCCATTAAACATCTTTATATTTCACTTTTTCTCGTATTTCTAAATGAGTTCCCAGTCATCTGATTGTACCTCAATAACTAGTTTTTCCAGGGACTGCTCTGTTTTGACTCATTTGTGTTGACATCTATCTGTTGTCTGTTTTAATGTTTCTGTGTTTTTTATTGTAAATAGTAAAAAAACTAAAACAAACAGACATGAAATCACTGATATCATTGACTAATACATCACTTACTTTGATATTATCTATAACATGTGTAAATAAATTATGACCCTCCAAACGACCCCCAGGAGGCCCGGCTGTTGTGTGTGTGTGTGTGTGTGTGTGTGTGTGTGTGTGTGTGTGTGTGTGTGTGTGTGGGGGGGGGGGGGGTGTGTGTGTGTTTGGGCCTGGTTAT
Organism: Lipophrys pholis; assembly: GCF_963383615.2. Classification (NCBI taxonomy): domain Eukaryota; kingdom Metazoa; phylum Chordata; class Actinopteri; order Blenniiformes; family Blenniidae; genus Lipophrys; species Lipophrys pholis. The sequence continues at coordinate 79,321 of NW_028291976.1, read as the reverse complement.
AGGAGAAGTGAGGATGGAGCAGCCATTTACTGGTAAAACTAACTCACTAACATCTTGGTGAAAATAGAATATATGTTTTTTTCAAATTAAAGTGACAATGAAAGTGAGAACAGGAGTTCCCCCCTCACCTCCAGAGTGAACATAAGTCATGTCTGTATATTACATCCATCATCCATCCATCCATCCATCCATCCATCCATCCATCCATCCATCCATCCATCATCCATCATCCATGATGTGATCCAGCAAACATGTCCAAGCAGTAGTGTTGTGTTGTTGCTTCTCATTGTCAATAGAACCATGAGAAAGTATGAGAGTGACTGATACGCTTGTATGATCACTGGACCTTTTGAGAGCAGTCAGACTCTCATACTGTACCAGTAGCATCTGTGTCATTCACAACCCGTCTCCATCTTAACTGGACTTTCTGTGTACACATATGATTTTGTGTTTTCATCTGTGGACTGGTGACTAGTGAGTGTGTTGCCTTCAGTGGCAAAGGGAAATAAAACCTCTGCATGAAGAGGAATCATGGAGCCTCCCGCTTCTCAGCTCCAAGTGTCCAAATCTGAACAGCTGGTCTGGGCTCTGAGTGGAAGCTGAGGTGGTCATGTGCCTGGGCCTCCAGACTAATCCACTCCACTCCAAGTCCAAGTCCGAGTGTAAAACTCAGTCTCAGTCTCAGTCTCAGTCTCAGTCTCTATCTTTGTCCACTCTCTCTCTCTCTCTCTCTCTCTCTCGCTCTCTCTCACGGTGCAACCTCAGCTCCGCCCACTGCTCCCAGAGTCCAGATCCATATTTCACTTTCTCTTGTATTGTTTGATTGTACACTCATAGTGACAGGGCGTCTTTTCCTTTATAAATGAGTTCCCAGTCATCCGATTGTACCTCAATAACTAGTTTATCCAGGGATTCCTCTCTTCTGACTCATTTGTAATGATATCCATCTGTTGTCTCTTTTAATCTTTCTGTGGTTTTTATTGGAAATAGTAAAAAAAACAAACAGACATGAAATCACTGATATCATTGACTAATAAGCCCTTGTACGTTTTCTTCATTTGACTTTTATTTGCTGATTGTTTCATCTGAATGTTTAATCTGTTCCACCTCTTTAAGCTACATCAATAACCAATGTAATACGCCCCCTGGATTTGGTCACCACAGTCACACGGTCAAAGAGCAAGTCAGCCTCGCTGCTGGCCCCTGCTGGCCGCGCCCCGTCACTATCTGTCAAATCCTGTTACAGAGTGCTCTGATGTCTGTGGGAAAAAACTTGAAACTGAGCAAGATGACTATTGCAGCAACACGTCATCAGTAGGATAAAACTAAGCTGTCTCTTGATGGTCTACGACAGGGTGTCCAAACTGGGTCAGAGAGTGCTGGTGTCCTGCATGTTTTAGTTCTCTGCCTGCTTCATCATACCTGAATCTAATGATGACGTCATCACCAAGGTTGTGAAAAAGAACAATAATGAGCCTTTCATCACAAAGTGGATGGGAGAGGCACCGGATGGAGATCAACGGAGATCAAAGCCGGAGGAAATCTTGGATCTGAGCATCTCCATGGCAAAAGGCCCTGATCTCCTTTGATCTGATAGGAGATCAGCACTGGAGCCATGGAGACGCTCAGATCAAAGGAAATCAGCTTTGTAGAGTTGTAATGTGCTCGTACTCATCCTTACATTTTTCTAGAAATTTGTCTTCAATCACCTTTTCTCTATTTACACTCTCTACTTGAACCTTTACCTGTTTATTTATTTCATATTTTCCAAATATCATGATTTTTGTTTGACCTAGATTTAATGAATTAGATTTCATTTCTCTGAATGTATCTAGTATGTCGTTGAAGAGTTTTTCTAGGATTTGGGAGAATTGTGGGTCTGTAGTTTGTGAAGTGTGTCTGTTTTCAATAACGGTATCCTTACTGGAAGCCTGTTGAATGATACTATGTAGAACCTTCTATGTACTGCTGACATGGTCTTTATTGTTTTCTGGTACTTTCTTAAAAGAATTCTTCTAACATTTTCTCATCATATGAGTGAACTTTGTTTTACATTTCTTGGATTTATTTTCCATCTCCTTCGTTCATCATTTATTGGATTCTCTATGTCATGTATTCTTCTCCTTGGATGCATTTTTTAAGCCCTTTGTCATCCATTAAACATCTTTATATTTCACTTTTTCTCGTATTTCTAAATGAGTTCCCAGTCATCTGATTGTACCTCAATAACTAGTTTTTCCAGGGACTGCTCTGTTTTGACTCATTTGTGTTGACATCTATCTGTTGTCTGTTTTAATGTTTCTGTGTTTTTTATTGTAAATAGTAAAAAAACTAAAACAAACAGACATGAAATCACTGATATCATTGACTAATACATCACTTACTTTGATATTATCTATAACATGTGTAAATAAATTATGACCCTCCAAACGACCCCCAGGAGGCCCGGCTGTTGTGTGTGTGTGTGTGTGTGTGTGTGTGTGTGTGTGTGTGTGTGTGTGTGTGTGTGGGGGGGGGGGGGGGTGTGTGTGTGTTTGGGCCTGGTTATAGGAGAAGTGAGGATGGAGCAGCCATTTACTGGTAAAACTAACTCACTAACATCTTGGTGAAAATAGAATATATGTTTTTTTCAAATTAAAGTGACAATGAAAGTGAGAACAGGAGTTCCCCCCTCACCTCCAGAGTGAACATAAGTCATGTCTGTATATTACATCCATCATCCATCCATCCATCCATCCATCCATCCATCCATCCATCCATCCATCCATCATCCATCATCCATGATGTGATCCAGCAAACATGTCCAAGCAGTAGTGTTGTGTTGTTGCTTCTCATTGTCAATAGAACCATGAGAAAGTATGAGAGTGACTGATACGCTTGTATGATCACTGGACCTTTTGAGAGCAGTCAGACTCTCATACTGTACCAGTAGCATCTGTGTCATTCACAACCCGTCTCCATCTTAACTGGACTTTCTGTGTACACATATGATTTTGTGTTTTCATCTGTGGACTGGTGACTAGTGAGTGTGTTGCCTTCAGTGGCAAAGGGAAATAAAACCTCTGCATGAAGAGGAATCATGGAGCCTCCCGCTTCTCAGCTCCAAGTGTCCAAATCTGAACAGCTGGTCTGGGCTCTGAGTGGAAGCTGAGGTGGTCATGTGCCTGGGCCTCCAGACTAATCCACTCCACTCCAAGTCCAAGTCCGAGTGTAAAACTCAGTCTCAGTCTCAGTCTCAGTCTCAGTCTCTATCTTTGTCCACTCTCTCTCTCTCTCTCTCTCTCTCTCGCTCTCTCTCACGGTGCAACCTCAGCTCCGCCCACTGCTCCCAGAGTCCAGATCCATATTTCACTTTCTCTTGTATTGTTTGATTGTACACTCATAGTGACAGGGCGTCTTTTCCTTTATAAATGAGTTCCCAGTCATCCGATTGTACCTCAATAACTAGTTTATCCAGGGATTCCTCTCTTCTGACTCATTTGTAATGATATCCATCTGTTGTCTCTTTTAATCTTTCTGTGGTTTTTATTGGAAATAGTAAAAAAAACAAACAGACATGAAATCACTGATATCATTGACTAATAAGCCCTTGTACGTTTTCTTCATTTGACTTTTATTTGCTGATTGTTTCATCTGAATGTTTAATCTGTTCCACCTCTTTAAGCTACATCAATAACCAATGTAATACGCCCCCTGGATTTGGTCACCACAGTCACACGGTCAAAGAGCAAGTCAGCCTCGCTGCTGGCCCCTGCTGGCCGCGCCCCGTCACTATCTGTCAAATCCTGTTACAGAGTGCTCTGATGTCTGTGGGAAAAAACTTGAAACTGAGCAAGATGACTATTGCAGCAACACGTCATCAGTAGGATAAAACTAAGCTGTCTCTTGATGGTCTACGACAGGGTGTCCAAACTGGGTCAGAGAGTGCTGGTGTCCTGCATGTTTTAGTTCTCTGCCTGCTTCATCATACCTGAATCTAATGATGACGTCATCACCAAGGTTGTGAAAAAGAACAATAATGAGCCTTTCATCACAAAGTGGATGGGAGAGGCACCGGATGGAGATCAACGGAGATCAAAGCCGGAGGAAATCTTGGATCTGAGCATCTCCATGGCAAAAGGCCCTGATCTCCTTTGATCTGATAGGAGATCAGCACTGGAGCCATGGAGACGCTCAGATCAAAGGAAATCAGCTTTGTAGAGTTGTAATGTGCTCGTACTCATCCTTACATTTTTCTAGAAATTTGTCTTCAATCACCTTTTCTCTATTTACACTCTCTACTTGAACCTTTACCTGTTTATTTATTTCATATTTTCCAAATATCATGATTTTTGTTTGACCTAGATTTAATGAATTAGATTTCATTTCTCTGAATGTATCTAGTATGTCGTTGAAGAGTTTTTCTAGGATTTGGGAGAATTGTGGGTCTGTAGTTTGTGAAGTGTGTCTGTTTTCAATAACGGTATCCTTACTGGAAGCCTGTTGAATGATACTATGTAGAACCTTCTATGTACTGCTGACATGGTCTTTATTGTTTTCTGGTACTTTCTTAAAAGAATTCTTCTAACATTTTCTCATCATATGAGTGAACTTTGTTTTACATTTCTTGGATTTATTTTCCATCTCCTTCGTTCATCATTTATTGGATTCTCTATGTCATGTATTCTTCTCCTTGGATGCATTTTTTAAGCCCTTTGTCATCCATTAAACATCTTTATATTTCACTTTTTCTCGTATTTCTAAATGAGTTCCCAGTCATCTGATTGTACCTCAATAACTAGTTTTTCCAGGGACTGCTCTGTTTTGACTCATTTGTGTTGACATCTATCTGTTGTCTGTTTTAATGTTTCTGTGTTTTTTATTGTAAATAGTAAAAAAACTAAAACAAACAGACATGAAATCACTGATATCATTGACTAATACATCACTTACTTTGATATTATCTATAACATGTGTAAATAAATTATGACCCTCCAAACGACCCCCAGGAGGCCCGGCTGTTGTGTGTGTGTGTGTGTGTGTGTGTGTGTGTGTGTGTGTGTGTGTGTGTGTGTGTGTGGGGGGGGGGGGTGTGTGTGTGTTTGGGCCTGGTTATAGGAGAAGTGAGGATGGAGCAGCCATTTACTGGTAAAACTAACTCACTAACATCTTGGTGAAAATAGAATATATGTTTTTTTCAAATTAAAGTGACAATGAAAGTGAGAACAGGAGTTCCCCCCTCACCTCCAGAGTGAACATAAGTCATGTCTGTATATTACATCCATCATCCATCCATCCATCCATCCATCCATCCATCCATCCATCCATCCATCATCCATCATCCATGATGTGATCCAGCAAACATGTCCAAGCAGTAGTGTTGTGTTGTTGCTTCTCATTGTCAATAGAACCATGAGAAAGTATGAGAGTGACTGATACGCTTGTATGATCACTGGACCTTTTGAGAGCAGTCAGACTCTCATACTGTACCAGTAGCATCTGTGTCATTCACAACCCGTCTCCATCTTAACTGGACTTTCTGTGTACACATATGATTTTGTGTTTTCATCTGTGGACTGGTGACTAGTGAGTGTGTTGCCTTCAGTGGCAAAGGGAAATAAAACCTCTGCATGAAGAGGAATCATGGAGCCTCCCCCTTCTCAGCTCCAAGTGTCCAAATCTGAACAGCTGGTCTGGGCTCTGAGTGGAAGCTGAGGTGGTCATGTGCCTGGGCCTCCAGACTAATCCACTCCACTCCAAGTCCAAGTCCGAGTGTAAAACTCAGTCTCAGTCTCAGTCTCAGTCTCAGTCTCTATCTTTGTCCACTCTCTCTCTCTCTCTCTCTCTCTCTCGCTCTCTCTCACGGTGCAACCTCAGCTCCGCCCACTGCTCCCAGAGTCCAGATCCATATTTCACTTTCTCTTGTATTGTTTGATTGTACACTCATAGTGACAGGGCGTCTTTTCCTTTATAAATGAGTTCCCAGTCATCCGATTGTACCTCAATAACTAGTTTATCCAGGGATTCCTCTCTTCTGACTCATTTGTAATGATATCCATCTGTTGTCTCTTTTAATCTTTCTGTGGTTTTTATTGGAAATAGTAAAAAAACAAACAGACATGAAATCACTGATATCATTGACTAATAAGCCCTTGTACGTTTTCTTCATTTGACTTTTATTTGCTGATTGTTTCATCTGAATGTTTAATCTGTTCCACCTCTTTAAGCTACATCAATAACCAATGTAATACGCCCCCTGGATTTGGTCACCACAGTCACACGGTCAAAGAGCAAGTCAGCCTCGCTGCTGGCCCCTGCTGGCCGCGCCCCGTCACTATCTGTCAAATCCTGTTACAGAGTGCTCTGATGTCTGTGGGAAAAAACTTGAAACTGAGCAAGATGACTATTGCAGCAACACGTCATCAGTAGGATAAAACTAAGCTGTCTCTTGATGGTCTACGACAGGGTGTCCAAACTGGGTCAGAGAGTGCTGGTGTCCTGCATGTTTTAGTTCTCTGCCTGCTTCATCATACCTGAATCTAATGATGACGTCATCACCAAGGTTGTGAAAAAGAACAATAATGAGCCTTTCATCACAAAGTGGATGGGAGAGGCACCGGATGGAGATCAACGGAGATCAAAGCCGGAGGAAATCTTGGATCTGAGCATCTCCATGGCAAAAGGCCCTGATCTCCTTTGATCTGATAGGAGATCAGCACTGGAGCCATGGAGACGCTCAGATCAAAGGAAATCAGCTTTGTAGAGTTGTAATGTGCTCGTACTCATCCTTACATTTTTCTAGAAATTTGTCTTCAATCACCTTTTCTCTATTTACACTCTCTACTTGAACCTTTACCTGTTTATTTATTTCATATTTTCCAAATATCATGATTTTTGTTTGACCTAGATTTAATGAATTAGATTTCATTTCTCTGAATGTATCTAGTATGTCGTTGAAGAGTTTTTCTAGGATTTGGGAGAATTGTGGGTCTGTAGTTTGTGAAGTGTGTCTGTTTTCAATAACGGTATCCTTACTGGAAGCCTGTTGAATGATACTATGTAGAACCTTCTATGTACTGCTGACATGGTCTTTATTGTTTTCTGGTACTTTCTTAAAAGAATTCTTCTAACATTTTCTCATCATATGAGTGAACTTTGTTTTACATTTCTTGGATTTATTTTCCATCTCCTTCGTTCATCATTTATTGGATTCTCTATGTCATGTATTCTTCTCCTTGGATGCATTTTTTAAGCCCTTTGTCATCCATTAAACATCTTTATATTTCACTTTTTCTCGTATTTCTAAATGAGTTCCCAGTCATCTGATTGTACCTCAATAACTAGTTTTTCCAGGGACTGCTCTGTTTTGACTCATTTGTGTTGACATCTATCTGTTGTCTGTTTTAATGTTTCTGTGTTTTTTATTGTAAATAGTAAAAAAACTAAAACAAACAGACATGAAATCACTGATATCATTGACTAATACATCACTTACTTTGATATTATCTATAACATGTGTAAATAAATTATGACCCTCCAAACGACCCCCAGGAGGCCCGGCTGTTGTGTGTGTGTGTGTGTGTGTGTGTGTGTGTGTGTGTGTGTGTGTGTGTGTGTGTGTGGGGGGGGGGGGTGTGTGTGTGTTTGGGCCTGGTTATAGGAGAAGTGAGGATGGAGCAGCCATTTACTGGTAAAACTAACTCACTAACATCTTGGTGAAAATAGAATATATGTTTTTTTCAAATTAAAGTGACAATGAAAGTGAGAACAGGAGTTCCCCCCTCACCTCCAGAGTGAACATAAGTCATGTCTGTATATTACATCCATCATCCATCCATCCATCCATCCATCCATCCATCCATCCATCCATCCATCATCCATCATCCATGATGTGATCCAGCAAACATGTCCAAGCAGTAGTGTTGTGTTGTTGCTTCTCATTGTCAATAGAACCATGAGAAAGTATGAGAGTGACTGATACGCTTGTATGATCACTGGACCTTTTGAGAGCAGTCAGACTCTCATACTGTACCAGTAGCATCTGTGTCATTCACAACCCGTCTCCATCTTAACTGGACTTTCTGTGTACACATATGATTTTGTGTTTTCATCTGTGGACTGGTGACTAGTGAGTGTGTTGCCTTCAGTGGCAAAGGGAAATAAAACCTCTGCATGAAGAGGAATCATGGAGCCTCCCCCTTCTCAGCTCCAAGTGTCCAAATCTGAACAGCTGGTCTGGGCTCTGAGTGGAAGCTGAGGTGGTCATGTGCCTGGGCCTCCAGACTAATCCACTCCACTCCAAGTCCAAGTCCGAGTGTAAAACTCAGTCTCAGTCTCAGTCTCAGTCTCAGTCTCTATCTTTGTCCACTCTCTCTCTCTCTCTCTCTCTCTCTCGCTCTCTCTCACGGTGCAACCTCAGCTCCGCCCACTGCTCCCAGAGTCCAGATCCATATTTCACTTTCTCTTGTATTGTTTGATTGTACACTCATAGTGACAGGGCGTCTTTTCCTTTATAAATGAGTTCCCAGTCATCCGATTGTACCTCAATAACTAGTTTATCCAGGGATTCCTCTCTTCTGACTCATTTGTAATGATATCCATCTGTTGTCTCTTTTAATCTTTCTGTGGTTTTTATTGGAAATAGTAAAAAAACAAACAGACATGAAATCACTGATATCATTGACTAATAAGCCCTTGTACGTTTTCTTCATTTGACTTTTATTTGCTGATTGTTTCATCTGAATGTTTAATCTGTTCCACCTCTTTAAGCTACATCAATAACCAATGTAATACGCCCCCTGGATTTGGTCACCACAGTCACACGGTCAAAGAGCAAGTCAGCCTCGCTGCTGGCCCCTGCTGGCCGCGCCCCGTCACTATCTGTCAAATCCTGTTACAGAGTGCTCTGATGTCTGTGGGAAAAAACTTGAAACTGAGCAAGATGACTATTGCAGCAACACGTCATCAGTAGGATAAAACTAAGCTGTCTCTTGATGGTCTACGACAGGGTGTCCAAACTGGGTCAGAGAGTGCTGGTGTCCTGCATGTTTTAGTTCTCTGCCTGCTTCATCATACCTGAATCTAATGATGACGTCATCACCAAGGTTGTGAAAAAGAACAATAATGAGCCTTTCATCACAAAGTGGATGGGAGAGGCACCGGATGGAGATCAACGGAGATCAAAGCCGGAGGAAATCTTGGATCTGAGCATCTCCATGGCAAAAGGCCCTGATCTCCTTTGATCTGATAGGAGATCAGCACTGGAGCCATGGAGACGCTCAGATCAAAGGAAATCAGCTTTGTAGAGTTGTAATGTGCTCGTACTCATCCTTACATTTTTCTAGAAATTTGTCTTCAATCACCTTTTCTCTATTTACACTCTCTACTTGAACCTTTACCTGTTTATTTATTTCATATTTTCCAAATATCATGATTTTTGTTTGACCTAGATTTAATGAATTAGATTTCATTTCTCTGAATGTATCTAGTATGTCGTTGAAGAGTTTTTCTAGGATTTGGGAGAATTGTGGGTCTGTAGTTTGTGAAGTGTGTCTGTTTTCAATAACGGTATCCTTACTGGAAGCCTGTTGAATGATACTATGTAGAACCTTCTATGTACTGCTGACATGGTCTTTATTGTTTTCTGGTACTTTCTTAAAAGAATTCTTCTAACATTTTCTCATCATATGAGTGAACTTTGTTTTACATTTCTTGGATTTATTTTCCATCTCCTTCGTTCATCATTTATTGGATTCTCTATGTCATGTATTCTTCTCCTTGGATGCATTTTTTAAGCCCTTTGTCATCCATTAAACATCTTTATATTTCACTTTTTCTCGTATTTCTAAATGAGTTCCCAGTCATCTGATTGTACCTCAATAACTAGTTTTTCCAGGGACTGCTCTGTTTTGACTCATTTGTGTTGACATCTATCTGTTGTCTGTTTTAATGTTTCTGTGTTTTTTATTGTAAATAGTAAAAAAACTAAAACAAACAGACATGAAATCACTGATATCATTGACTAATACATCACTTACTTTGATATTATCTATAACATGTGTAAATAAATTATGACCCTCCAAACGACCCCCAGGAGGCCCGGCTGTTGTGTGTGTGTGTGTGTGTGTGTGTGTGTGTGTGTGTGTGTGTGTGTGTGTGTGTGTGGGGGGGGGGGGGTGTGTGTGTGTTTGGGCCTGGTTATAGGAGAAGTGAGGATGGAGCAGCCATTTACTGGTAAAACTAACTCACTAACATCTTGGTGAAAATAGAATATATGTTTTTTTCAAATTAAAGTGACAATGAAAGTGAGAACAGGAGTTCCCCCCTCACCTCCAGAGTGAACATAAGTCATGTCTGTATATTACATCCATCATCCATCCATCCATCCATCCATCCATCCATCCATCCATCCATCCATCCATCATCCATCATCCATGATGTGATCCAGCAAACATGTCCAAGCAGTAGTGTTGTGTTGTTGCTTCTCATTGTCAATAGAACCATGAGAAAGTATGAGAGTGACTGATACGCTTGTATGATCACTGGACCTTTTGAGAGCAGTCAGACTCTCATACTGTACCAGTAGCATCTGTGTCATTCACAACCCGTCTCCATCTTAACTGGACTTTCTGTGTACACATATGATTTTGTGTTTTCATCTGTGGACTGGTGACTAGTGAGTGTGTTGCCTTCAGTGGCAAAGGGAAATAAAACCTCTGCATGAAGAGGAATCATGGAGCCTCCCGCTTCTCAGCTCCAAGTGTCCAAATCTGAACAGCTGGTCTGGGCTCTGAGTGGAAGCTGAGGTGGTCATGTGCCTGGGCCTCCAGACTAATCCACTCCACTCCAAGTCCAAGTCCGAGTGTAAAACTCAGTCTCAGTCTCAGTCTCAGTCTCAGTCTCTATCTTTGTCCACTCTCTCTCTCTCTCTCTCTCTCTCTCGCTCTCTCTCACGGTGCAACCTCAGCTCCGCCCACTGCTCCCAGAGTCCAGATCCATATTTCACTTTCTCTTGTATTGTTTGATTGTACACTCATAGTGACAGGGCGTCTTTTCCTTTATAAATGAGTTCCCAGTCATCCGATTGTACCTCAATAACTAGTTTATCCAGGGATTCCTCTCTTCTGACTCATTTGTAATGATATCCATCTGTTGTCTCTTTTAATCTTTCTGTGGTTTTTATTGGAAATAGTAAAAAAAACAAACAGACATGAAATCACTGATATCATTGACTAATAAGCCCTTGTACGTTTTCTTCATTTGACTTTTATTTGCTGATTGTTTCATCTGAATGTTTAATCTGTTCCACCTCTTTAAGCTACATCAATAACCAATGTAATACGCCCCCTGGATTTGGTCACCACAGTCACACGGTCAAAGAGCAAGTCAGCCTCGCTGCTGGCCCCTGCTGGCCGCGCCCCGTCACTATCTGTCAAATCCTGTTACAGAGTGCTCTGATGTCTGTGGGAAAAAACTTGAAACTGAGCAAGATGACTATTGCAGCAACACGTCATCAGTAGGATAAAACTAAGCTGTCTCTTGATGGTCTACGACAGGGTGTCCAAACTGGGTCAGAGAGTGCTGGTGTCCTGCATGTTTTAGTTCTCTGCCTGCTTCATCATACCTGAATCTAATGATGACGTCATCACCAAGGTTGTGAAAAAGAACAATAATGAGCCTTTCATCACAAAGTGGATGGGAGAGGCACCGGATGGAGATCAACGGAGATCAAAGCCGGAGGAAATCTTGGATCTGAGCATCTCCATGGCAAAAGGCCCTGATCTCCTTTGATCTGATAGGAGATCAGCACTGGAGCCATGGAGACGCTCAGATCAAAGGAAATCAGCTTTGTAGAGTTGTAATGTGCTCGTACTCATCCTTACATTTTTCTAGAAATTTGTCTTCAATCACCTTTTCTCTATTTACACTCTCTACTTGAACCTTTACCTGTTTATTTATTTCATATTTTCCAAATATCATGATTTTTGTTTGACCTAGATTTAATGAATTAGATTTCATTTCTCTGAATGTATCTAGTATGTCGTTGAAGAGTTTTTCTAGGATTTGGGAGAATTGTGGGTCTGTAGTTTGTGAAGTGTGTCTGTTTTCAATAACGGTATCCTTACTGGAAGCCTGTTGAATGATACTATGTAGAACCTTCTATGTACTGCTGACATGGTCTTTATTGTTTTCTGGTACTTTCTTAAAAGAATTCTTCTAACATTTTCTCATCATATGAGTGAACTTTGTTTTACATTTCTTGGATTTATTTTCCATCTCCTTCGTTCATCATTTATTGGATTCTCTATGTCATGTATTCTTCTCCTTGGATGCATTTTTTAAGCCCTTTGTCATCCATTAAACATCTTTATATTTCACTTTTTCTCGTATTTCTAAATGAGTTCCCAGTCATCTGATTGTACCTCAATAACTAGTTTTTCCAGGGACTGCTCTGTTTTGACTCATTTGTGTTGACATCTATCTGTTGTCTGTTTTAATGTTTCTGTGTTTTTTATTGTAAATAGTAAAAAAACTAAAACAAACAGACATGAAATCACTGATATCATTGACTAATACATCACTTACTTTGATATTATCTATAACATGTGTAAATAAATTATGACCCTCCAAACGACCCCCAGGAGGCCCGGCTGTTGTGTGTGTGTGTGTGTGTGTGTGTGTGTGTGTGTGTGTGTGTGTGTGTGTGTGTGTGGGGGGGGGGGGTGTGTGTGTGTTTGGGCCTGGTTATAGGAGAAGTGAGGATGGAGCAGCCATTTACTGGTAAAACTAACTCACTAACATCTTGGTGAAAATAGAATATATGTTTTTTTCAAATTAAAGTGACAATGAAAGTGAGAACAGGAGTTCCCCCCTCACCTCCAGAGTGAACATAAGTCATGTCTGTATATTACATCCATCATCCATCCATCCATCCATCCATCCATCCATCCATCCATCCATCCATCATCCATCATCCATGATGTGATCCAGCAAACATGTCCAAGCAGTAGTGTTGTGTTGTTGCTTCTCATTGTCAATAGAACCATGAGAAAGTATGAGAGTGACTGATACGCTTGTATGATCACTGGACCTTTTGAGAGCAGTCAGACTCTCATACTGTACCAGTAGCATCTGTGTCATTCACAACCCGTCTCCATCTTAACTGGACTTTCTGTGTACACATATGATTTTGTGTTTTCATCTGTGGACTGGTGACTAGTGAGTGTGTTGCCTTCAGTGGCAAAGGGAAATAAAACCTCTGCATGAAGAGGAATCATGGAGCCTCCCCCTTCTCAGCTCCAAGTGTCCAAATCTGAACAGCTGGTCTGGGCTCTGAGTGGAAGCTGAGGTGGTCATGTGCCTGGGCCTCCAGACTAATCCACTCCACTCCAAGTCCAAGTCCGAGTGTAAAACTCAGTCTCAGTCTCAGTCTCAGTCTCAGTCTCTATCTTTGTCCACTCTCTCTCTCTCTCTCTCTCTCTCTCGCTCTCTCTCACGGTGCAACCTCAGCTCCGCCCACTGCTCCCAGAGTCCAGATCCATATTTCACTTTCTCTTGTATTGTTTGATTGTACACTCATAGTGACAGGGCGTCTTTTCCTTTATAAATGAGTTCCCAGTCATCCGATTGTACCTCAATAACTAGTTTATCCAGGGATTCCTCTCTTCTGACTCATTTGTAATGATATCCATCTGTTGTCTCTTTTAATCTTTCTGTGGTTTTTATTGGAAATAGTAAAAAAACAAACAGACATGAAATCACTGATATCATTGACTAATAAGCCCTTGTACGTTTTCTTCATTTGACTTTTATTTGCTGATTGTTTCATCTGAATGTTTAATCTGTTCCACCTCTTTAAGCTACATCAATAACCAATGTAATACGCCCCCTGGATTTGGTCACCACAGTCACACGGTCAAAGAGCAAGTCAGCCTCGCTGCTGGCCCCTGCTGGCCGCGCCCCGTCACTATCTGTCAAATCCTGTTACAGAGTGCTCTGATGTCTGTGGGAAAAAACTTGAAACTGAGCAAGATGACTATTGCAGCAACACGTCATCAGTAGGATAAAACTAAGCTGTCTCTTGATGGTCTACGACAGGGTGTCCAAACTGGGTCAGAGAGTGCTGGTGTCCTGCATGTTTTAGTTCTCTGCCTGCTTCATCATACCTGAATCTAATGATGACGTCATCACCAAGGTTGTGAAAAAGAACAATAATGAGCCTTTCATCACAAAGTGGATGGGAGAGGCACCGGATGGAGATCAACGGAGATCAAAGCCGGAGGAAATCTTGGATCTGAGCATCTCCATGGCAAAAGGCCCTGATCTCCTTTGATCTGATAGGAGATCAGCACTGGAGCCATGGAGACGCTCAGATCAAAGGAAATCAGCTTTGTAGAGTTGTAATGTGCTCGTACTCATCCTTACATTTTTCTAGAAATTTGTCTTCAATCACCTTTTCTCTATTTACACTCTCTACTTGAACCTTTACCTGTTTATTTATTTCATATTTTCCAAATATCATGATTTGTGTTTGACCTAGATTTAATGAATTAGATTTCATTTCTCTGAATGTATCTAGTATGTCGTTGAAGAGTTTTTCTAGGATTTGGGAGAATTGTGGGTCTGTAGTTTGTGAAGTGTGTCTGTTTTCAATAACGGTATCCTTACTGGAAGCCTGTTGAATGATACTATGTAGAACCTTCTATGTACTGCTGACATGGTCTTTATTGTTTTCTGGTACTTTCTTAAAAGAATTCTTCTAACATTTTCTCATCATATGAGTGAACTTTGTTTTACATTTCTTGGATTTATTTTCCATCTCCTTCGTTCATCATTTATTGGATTCTCTATGTCATGTATTCTTCTCCTTGGATGCATTTTTTAAGCCCTTTGTCATCCATTAAACATCTTTATATTTCACTTTTTCTCGTATTTCTAAATGAGTTCCCAGTCATCTGATTGTACCTCAATAACTAGTTTTTCCAGGGACTGCTCTGTTTTGACTCATTTGTGTTGACATCTATCTGTTGTCTGTTTTAATGTTTCTGTGTTTTTTATTGTAAATAGTAAAAAAACTAAAACAAACAGACATGAAATCACTGATATCATTGACTAATACATCACTTACTTTGATATTATCTATAACATGTGTAAATAAATTATGACCCTCCAAACGACCCCCAGGAGGCCCGGCTGTTGTGTGTGTGTGTGTGTGTGTGTGTGTGTGTGTGTGTGTGTGTGGGGGGGGGTGTGTGTGTGTTTGGGCCTGGTTATAGGAGAAGTGAGGATGGAGCAGCCATTTACTGGTAAAACTAACTCACTAACATCTTGGTGAAAATAGAATATATGTTTTTTTCAAATTAAAGTGACAATGAAAGTGAGAACAGGAGTTCCCCCCTCACCTCCAGAGTGAACATAAGTCATGTCTGTATATTACATCCATCATCCATCCATCCATCCATCCATCCATCCATCCATCCATCCATCCATCCATCCATCCATCATCCATCATCCATGATGTGATCCAGCAAACATGTCCAAGCAGTAGTGTTGTGTTGTTGCTTCTCATTGTCAATAGAACCATGAGAAAGTATGAGAGTGACTGATACGCTTGTATGATCACTGGACCTTTTGAAAGCAGTCAGACTCTCATACTGTACCAGTAGCATCTGTGTCATTCACAACCCGTCTCCATCTTAACTGGACTTTCTGTGTACACATATGATTTTGTGTTTTCATCTGTGGACTGGTGACTAGTGAGTGTGTTGCCTTCAGTGGCAAAGGGAAATAAAACCTCTGCATGAAGAGGAATCATGGAGCCTCCCCCTTCTCAGCTCCAAGTGTCCAAATCTGAACAGCTGGTCTGGGCTCTGAGTGGAAGCTGAGGTGGTCATGTGCCTGGGCCTCCAGACTAATCCACTCCACTCCAAGTCCAAGTCCGAGTGTAAAACTCAGTCTCAGTCTCAGTCTCAGTCTCAGTCTCTATCTTTGTCCACTCTCTCTCTCTCTCTCTCTCTCTCTCGCTCTCTCTCACGGTGCAACCTCAGCTCCGCCCACTGCTCCCAGAGTCCAGATCCATATTTCACTTTCTCTTGTATTGTTTGATTGTACACTCATAGTGACAGGGCGTCTTTTCCTTTATAAATGAGTTCCCAGTCATCCGATTGTACCTCAATAACTAGTTTATCCAGGGATTCCTCTCTTCTGACTCATTTGTAATGATATCCATCTGTTGTCTCTTTTAATCTTTCTGTGGTTTTTATTGGAAATAGTAAAAAAACAAACAGACATGAAATCACTGATATCATTGACTAATAAGCCCTTGTACGTTTTCTTCATTTGACTTTTATTTGCTGATTGTTTCATCTGAATGTTTAATCTGTTCCACCTCTTTAAGCTACATCAATAACCAATGTAATACGCCCCCTGGATTTGGTCACCACAGTCACACGGTCAAAGAGCAAGTCAGCCTCGCTGCTGGCCCCTGCTGGCCGCGCCCCGTCACTATCTGTCAAATCCTGTTACAGAGTGCTCTGATGTCTGTGGGAAAAAACTTGAAACTGAGCAAGATGACTATTGCAGCAACACGTCATCAGTAGGATAAAACTAAGCTGTCTCTTGATGGTCTACGACAGGGTGTCCAAACTGGGTCAGAGAGTGCTGGTGTCCTGCATGTTTTAGTTCTCTGCCTGCTTCATCATACCTGAATCTAATGATGACGTCATCACCAAGGTTGTGAAAAAGAACAATAATGAGCCTTTCATCACAAAGTGGATGGGAGAGGCACCGGATGGAGATCAACGGAGATCAAAGCCGGAGGAAATCTTGGATCTGAGCATCTCCATGGCAAAAGGCCCTGATCTCCTTTGATCTGATAGGAGATCAGCACTGGAGCCATGGAGACGCTCAGATCAAAGGAAATCAGCTTTGTAGAGTTGTAATGTGCTCGTACTCATCCTTACATTTTTCTAGAAATTTGTCTTCAATCACCTTTTCTCTATTTACACTCTCTACTTGAACCTTTACCTGTTTATTTATTTCATATTTTCCAAATATCATGATTTTTGTTTGACCTAGATTTAATGAATTAGATTTCATTTCTCTGAATGTATCTAGTATGTCGTTGAAGAGTTTTTCTAGGATTTGGGAGAATTGTGGGTCTGTAGTTTGTGAAGTGTGTCTGTTTTCAATAACGGTATCCTTACTGGAAGCCTGTTGAATGATACTATGTAGAACCTTCTATGTACTGCTGACATGGTCTTTATTGTTTTCTGGTACTTTCTTAAAAGAATTCTTCTAACATTTTCTCATCATATGAGTGAACTTTGTTTTACATTTCTTGGATTTATTTTCCATCTCCTTCGTTCATCATTTATTGGATTCTCTATGTCATGTATTCTTCTCCTTGGATGCATTTTTTAAGCCCTTTGTCATCCATTAAACATCTTTATATTTCACTTTTTCTCGTATTTCTAAATGAGTTCCCAGTCATCTGATTGTACCTCAATAACTAGTTTTTCCAGGGACTGCTCTGTTTTGACTCATTTGTGTTGACATCTATCTGTTGTCTGTTTTAATGTTTCTGTGTTTTTTATTGTAAATAGTAAAAAAACTAAAACAAACAGACATGAAATCACTGATATCATTGACTAATACATCACTTACTTTGATATTATCTATAACATGTGTAAATAAATTATGACCCTCCAAACGACCCCCAGGAGGCCCGGCTGTTGTGTGTGTGTGTGTGTGTGTGTGTGTGTGTGTGTGTGTGTGTGTGTGTGTGTGTGGGGGGGGGGGTGTGTGTGTGTTTGGGCCTGGTTATAGGAGAAGTGAGGATGGAGCAGCCATTTACTGGTAAAACTAACTCACTAACATCTTGGTGAAAATAGAATATATGTTTTTTTCAAATTAAAGTGACAATGAAAGTGAGAACAGGAGTTCCCCCCTCACCTCCAGAGTGAACATAAGTCATGTCTGTATATTACATCCATCATCCATCCATCCATCCATCCATCCATCCATCCATCCATCCATCCATCATCCATCATCCATGATGTGATCCAGCAAACATGTCCAAGCAGTAGTGTTGTGTTGTTGCTTCTCATTGTCAATAGAACCATGAGAAAGTATGAGAGTGACTGATACGCTTGTATGATCACTGGACCTTTTGAAAGCAGTCAGACTCTCATACTGTACCAGTAGCATCTGTGTCATTCACAACCCGTCTCCATCTTAACTGGACTTTCTGTGTACACATATGATTTTGTGTTTTCATCTGTGGACTGGTGACTAGTGAGTGTGTTGCCTTCAGTGGCAAAGGGAAATAAAACCTCTGCATGAAGAGGAATCATGGAGCCTCCCCCTTCTCAGCTCCAAGTGTCCAAATCTGAACAGCTGGTCTGGGCTCTGAGTGGAAGCTGAGGTGGTCATGTGCCTGGGCCTCCAGACTAATCCACTCCACTCCAAGTCCAAGTCCGAGTGTAAAACTCAGTCTCAGTCTCAGTCTCAGTCTCAGTCTCTATCTTTGTCCACTCTCTCTCTCTCTCTCTCTCTCTCTCGCTCTCTCTCACGGTGCAACCTCAGCTCCGCCCACTGCTCCCAGAGTCCAGATCCATATTTCACTTTCTCTTGTATTGTTTGATTGTACACTCATAGTGACAGGGCGTCTTTTCCTTTATAAATGAGTTCCCAGTCATCCGATTGTACCTCAATAACTAGTTTATCCAGGGATTCCTCTCTTCTGACTCATTTGTAATGATATCCATCTGTTGTCTCTTTTAATCTTTCTGTGGTTTTTATTGGAAATAGTAAAAAAACAAACAGACATGAAATCACTGATATCATTGACTAATAAGCCCTTGTACGTTTTCTTCATTTGACTTTTATTTGCTGATTGTTTCATCTGAATGTTTAATCTGTTCCACCTCTTTAAGCTACATCAATAACCAATGTAATACGCCCCCTGGATTTGGTCACCACAGTCACACGGTCAAAGAGCAAGTCAGCCTCGCTGCTGGCCCCTGCTGGCCGCGCCCCGTCACTATCTGTCAAATCCTGTTACAGAGTGCTCTGATGTCTGTGGGAAAAAACTTGAAACTGAGCAAGATGACTATTGCAGCAACACGTCATCAGTAGGATAAAACTAAGCTGTCTCTTGATGGTCTACGACAGGGTGTCCAAACTGGGTCAGAGAGTGCTGGTGTCCTGCATGTTTTAGTTCTCTGCCTGCTTCATCATACCTGAATCTAATGATGACGTCATCACCAAGGTTGTGAAAAAGAACAATAATGAGCCTTTCATCACAAAGTGGATGGGAGAGGCACCGGATGGAGATCAACGGAGATCAAAGCCGGAGGAAATCTTGGATCTGAGCATCTCCATGGCAAAAGGCCCTGATCTCCTTTGATCTGATAGGAGATCAGCACTGGAGCCATGGAGACGCTCAGATCAAAGGAAATCAGCTTTGTAGAGTTGTAATGTGCTCGTACTCATCCTTACATTTTTCTAGAAATTTGTCTTCAATCACCTTTTCTCTATTTACACTCTCTACTTGAACCTTTACCTGTTTATTTATTTCATATTTTCCAAATATCATGATTTTTGTTTGACCTAGATTTAATGAATTAGATTTCATTTCTCTGAATGTATCTAGTATGTCGTTGAAGAGTTTTTCTAGGATTTGGGAGAATTGTGGGTCTGTAGTTTGTGAAGTGTGTCTGTTTTCAATAACGGTATCCTTACTGGAAGCCTGTTGAATGATACTATGTAGAACCTTCTATGTACTGCTGACATGGTCTTTATTGTTTTCTGGTACTTTCTTAAAAGAATTCTTCTAACATTTTCTCATCATATGAGTGAACTTTGTTTTACATTTCTTGGATTTATTTTCCATCTCCTTCGTTCATCATTTATTGGATTCTCTATGTCATGTATTCTTCTCCTTGGATGCATTTTTTAAGCCCTTTGTCATCCATTAAACATCTTTATATTTCACTTTTTCTCGTATTTCTAAATGAGTTCCCAGTCATCTGATTGTACCTCAATAACTAGTTTTTCCAGGGACTGCTCTGTTTTGACTCATTTGTGTTGACATCTATCTGTTGTCTGTTTTAATGTTTCTGTGTTTTTTATTGTAAATAGTAAAAAAACTAAAACAAACAGACATGAAATCACTGATATCATTGACTAATACATCACTTACTTTGATATTATCTATAACATGTGTAAATAAATTATGACCCTCCAAACGACCCCCAGGAGGCCCGGCTGTTGTGTGTGTGTGTGTGTGTGTGTGTGTGTGTGTGTGTGTGTGTGTGTGTGTGTGTGTGGGGGGGGGGTGTGTGTGTGTGTTTGGGCCTGGTTATAGGAGAAGTGAGGATGGAGCAGCCATTTACTGGTAAAACTAACTCACTAACATCTTGGTGAAAATAGAATATATGTTTTTTTCAAATTAAAGTGACAATGAAAGTGAGAACAGGAGTTCCCCCCTCACCTCCAGAGTGAACATAAGTCATGTCTGTATATTACATCCATCATCCATCCATCCATCCATCCATCCATCCATCCATCCATCCATCATCCATCATCCATGATGTGATCCAGCAAACATGTCCAAGCAGTAGTGTTGTGTTGTTGCTTCTCATTGTCAATAGAACCATGAGAAAGTATGAGAGTGACTGATACGCTTGTATGATCACTGGACCTTTTGAGAGCAGTCAGACTCTCATACTGTACCAGTAGCATCTGTGTCATTCACAACCCGTCTCCATCTTAACTGGACTTTCTGTGTACACATATGATTTTGTGTTTTCATCTGTGGACTGGTGACTAGTGAGTGTGTTGCCTTCAGTGGCAAAGGGAAATAAAACCTCTGCATGAAGAGGAATCATGGAGCCTCCCCCTTCTCAGCTCCAAGTGTCCAAATCTGAACAGCTGGTCTGGGCTCTGAGTGGAAGCTGAGGTGGTCATGTGCCTGGGCCTCCAGACTAATCCACTCCACTCCACTCCAAGTCCAAGTCCGAGTGTAAAACTCAGTCTCAGTCTCAGTCTCAGTCTCAGTCTCTATCTTTGTCCACTCTCTCTCTCTCTCTCTCTCTCTCTCTCGCTCTCTCTCACGGTGCAACCTCAGCTCCGCCCACTGCTCCCAGAGTCCAGATCCATATTTCACTTTCTCTTGTATTGTTTGATTGTACACTCATAGTGACAGGGCGTCTTTTCCTTTATAAATGAGTTCCCAGTCATCCGATTGTACCTCAATAACTAGTTTATCCAGGGATTCCTCTCTTCTGACTCATTTGTAATGATATCCATCTGTTGTCTCTTTTAATCTTTCTGTGGTTTTTATTGGAAATAGTAAAAAAACAAACAGACATGAAATCACTGATATCATTGACTAATAAGCCCTTGTACGTTTTCTTCATTTGACTTTTATTTGCTGATTGTTTCATCTGAATGTTTAATCTGTTCCACCTCTTTAAGCTACATCAATAACCAATGTAATACGCCCCCTGGATTTGGTCACCACAGTCACACGGTCAAAGAGCAAGTCAGCCTCGCTGCTGGCCCCTGCTGGCCGCGCCCCGTCACTATCTGTCAAATCCTGTTACAGAGTGCTCTGATGTCTGTGGGAAAAAACTTGAAACTGAGCAAGATGACTATTGCAGCAACACGTCATCAGTAGGATAAAACTAAGCTGTCTCTTGATGGTCTACGACAGGGTGTCCAAACTGGGTCAGAGAGTGCTGGTGTCCTGCATGTTTTAGTTCTCTGCCTGCTTCATCATACCTGAATCTAATGATGACGTCATCACCAAGGTTGTGAAAAAGAACAATAATGAGCCTTTCATCACAAAGTGGATGGGAGAGGCACCGGATGGAGATCAACGGAGATCAAAGCCGGAGGAAATCTTGGATCTGAGCATCTCCATGGCAAAAGGCCCTGATCTCCTTTGATCTGATAGGAGATCAGCACTGGAGCCATGGAGACGCTCAGATCAAAGGAAATCAGCTTTGTAGAGTTGTAATGTGCTCGTACTCATCCTTACATTTTTCTAGAAATTTGTCTTCAATCACCTTTTCTCTATTTACACTCTCTACTTGAACCTTTACCTGTTTATTTATTTCATATTTTCCAAATATCATGATTTTTGTTTGACCTAGATTTAATGAATTAGATTTCATTTCTCTGAATGTATCTAGTATGTCGTTGAAGAGTTTTTCTAGGATTTGGGAGAATTGTGGGCCTGTAGTTTGTGAAGTGTGTCTGTTTTCAATAACGGTATCCTTACTGGAAGCCTGTTGAATGATACTATGTAGAACCTTCTATGTACTGCTGACATGGTCTTTATTGTTTTCTGGTACTTTCTTAAAAGAATTCTTCTAACATTTTCTCATCATATGAGTGAACTTTGTTTTACATTTCTTGGATTTATTTTCCATCTCCTTCGTTCATCATTTATTGGATTCTCTATGTCATGTATTCTTCTCCTTGGATGCATTTTTTAAGCCCTTTGTCATCCATTAAACATCTTTATATTTCACTTTTTCTCGTATTTCTAAATGAGTTCCCAGTCATCTGATTGTACCTCAATAACTAGTTTTTCCAGGGACTGCTCTGTTTTGACTCATTTGTGTTGACATCTATCTGTTGTCTGTTTTAATGTTTCTGTGTTTTTTATTGTAAATAGTAAAAAAACTAAAACAAACAGACATGAAATCACTGATATCATTGACTAATACATCACTTACTTTGATATTATCTATAACATGTGTAAATAAATTATGACCCTCCAAACGACCCCCAGGAGGCCCGGCTGTTGTGTGTGTGTGTGTGTGTGTGTGTGTGTGTGTGTGTGTGTGTGGGGGGGGGTGTGTGTGTGTTTGGGCCTGGTTATAGGAGAAGTGAGGATGGAGCAGCCATTTACTGGTAAAACTAACTCACTAACATCTTGGTGAAAATAGAATATATGTTTTTTTCAAATTAAAGTGACAATGAAAGTGAGAACAGGAGTTCCCCCCTCACCTCCAGAGTGAACATAAGTCATGTCTGTATATTACATCCATCATCCATCCATCCATCCATCCATCCATCCATCCATCCATCCATCCATCCATCCATCCATCCATCATCCATCATCCATGATGTGATCCAGCAAACATGTCCAAGCAGTAGTGTTGTGTTGTTGCTTCTCATTGTCAATAGAACCATGAGAAAGTATGAGAGTGACTGATACGCTTGTATGATCACTGGACCTTTTGAAAGCAGTCAGACTCTCATACTGTACCAGTAGCATCTGTGTCATTCACAACCCGTCTCCATCTTAACTGGACTTTCTGTGTACACATATGATTTTGTGTTTTCATCTGTGGACTGGTGACTAGTGAGTGTGTTGCCTTCAGTGGCAAAGGGAAATAAAACCTCTGCATGAAGAGGAATCATGGAGCCTCCCCCTTCTCAGCTCCAAGTGTCCAAATCTGAACAGCTGGTCTGGGCTCTGAGTGGAAGCTGAGGTGGTCATGTGCCTGGGCCTCCAGACTAATCCACTCCACTCCAAGTCCAAGTCCGAGTGTAAAACTCAGTCTCAGTCTCAGTCTCAGTCTCAGTCTCTATCTTTGTCCACTCTCTCTCTCTCTCTCTCTCTCTCTCGCTCTCTCTCACGGTGCAACCTCAGCTCCGCCCACTGCTCCCAGAGTCCAGATCCATATTTCACTTTCTCTTGTATTGTTTGATTGTACACTCATAGTGACAGGGCGTCTTTTCCTTTATAAATGAGTTCCCAGTCATCCGATTGTACCTCAATAACTAGTTTATCCAGGGATTCCTCTCTTCTGACTCATTTGTAATGATATCCATCTGTTGTCTCTTTTAATCTTTCTGTGGTTTTTATTGGAAATAGTAAAAAAACAAACAGACATGAAATCACTGATATCATTGACTAATAAGCCCTTGTACGTTTTCTTCATTTGACTTTTATTTGCTGATTGTTTCATCTGAATGTTTAATCTGTTCCACCTCTTTAAGCTACATCAATAACCAATGTAATACGCCCCCTGGATTTGGTCACCACAGTCACACGGTCAAAGAGCAAGTCAGCCTCGCTGCTGGCCCCTGCTGGCCGCGCCCCGTCACTATCTGTCAAATCCTGTTACAGAGTGCTCTGATGTCTGTGGGAAAAAACTTGAAACTGAGCAAGATGACTATTGCAGCAACACGTCATCAGTAGGATAAAACTAAGCTGTCTCTTGATGGTCTACGACAGGGTGTCCAAACTGGGTCAGAGAGTGCTGGTGTCCTGCATGTTTTAGTTCTCTGCCTGCTTCATCATACCTGAATCTAATGATGACGTCATCACCAAGGTTGTGAAAAAGAACAATAATGAGCCTTTCATCACAAAGTGGATGGGAGAGGCACCGGATGGAGATCAACGGAGATCAAAGCCGGAGGAAATCTTGGATCTGAGCATCTCCATGGCAAAAGGCCCTGATCTCCTTTGATCTGATAGGAGATCAGCACTGGAGCCATGGAGACGCTCAGATCAAAGGAAATCAGCTTTGTAGAGTTGTAATGTGCTCGTACTCATCCTTACATTTTTCTAGAAATTTGTCTTCAATCACCTTTTCTCTATTTACACTCTCTACTTGAACCTTTACCTGTTTATTTATTTCATATTTTCCAAATATCATGATTTTTGTTTGACCTAGATTTAATGAATTAGATTTCATTTCTCTGAATGTATCTAGTATGTCGTTGAAGAGTTTTTCTAGGATTTGGGAGAATTGTGGGTCTGTAGTTTGTGAAGTGTGTCTGTTTTCAATAACGGTATCCTTACTGGAAGCCTGTTGAATGATACTATGTAGAACCTTCTATGTACTGCTGACATGGTCTTTATTGTTTTCTGGTACTTTCTTAAAAGAATTCTTCTAACATTTTCTCATCATATGAGTGAACTTTGTTTTACATTTCTTGGATTTATTTTCCATCTCCTTCGTTCATCATTTATTGGATTCTCTATGTCATGTATTCTTCTCCTTGGATGCATTTTTTAAGCCCTTTGTCATCCATTAAACATCTTTATATTTCACTTTTTCTCGTATTTCTAAATGAGTTCCCAGTCATCTGATTGTACCTCAATAACTAGTTTTTCCAGGGACTGCTCTGTTTTGACTCATTTGTGTTGACATCTATCTGTTGTCTGTTTTAATGTTTCTGTGTTTTTTATTGTAAATAGTAAAAAAACTAAAACAAACAGACATGAAATCACTGATATCATTGACTAATACATCACTTACTTTGATATTATCTATAACATGTGTAAATAAATTATGACCCTCCAAACGACCCCCAGGAGGCCCGGCTGTTGTGTGTGTGTGTGTGTGTGTGTGTGTGTGTGTGTGTGTGTGTGTGTGTGTGTGTGTGGGGGGGGGGGTGTGTGTGTGTGTTTGGGCCTGGTTATAGGAGAAGTGAGGATGGAGCAGCCATTTACTGGTAAAACTAACTCACTAACATCTTGGTGAAAATAGAATATATGTTTTTTTCAAATTAAAGTGACAATGAAAGTGAGAACAGGAGTTCCCCCCTCACCTCCAGAGTGAACATAAGTCATGTCTGTATATTACATCCATCATCCATCCATCCATCCATCCATCCATCCATCCATCCATCCATCATCCATCATCCATGATGTGATCCAGCAAACATGTCCAAGCAGTAGTGTTGTGTTGTTGCTTCTCATTGTCAATAGAACCATGAGAAAGTATGAGAGTGACTGATACGCTTGTATGATCACTGGACCTTTTGAGAGCAGTCAGACTCTCATACTGTACCAGTAGCATCTGTGTCATTCACAACCCGTCTCCATCTTAACTGGACTTTCTGTGTACACATATGATTTTGTGTTTTCATCTGTGGACTGGTGACTAGTGAGTGTGTTGCCTTCAGTGGCAAAGGGAAATAAAACCTCTGCATGAAGAGGAATCATGGAGCCTCCCCCTTCTCAGCTCCAAGTGTCCAAATCTGAACAGCTGGTCTGGGCTCTGAGTGGAAGCTGAGGTGGTCATGTGCCTGGGCCTCCAGACTAATCCACTCCACTCCACTCCAAGTCCAAGTCCGAGTGTAAAACTCAGTCTCAGTCTCAGTCTCAGTCTCAGTCTCTATCTTTGTCCACTCTCTCTCTCTCTCTCTCTCTCTCTCTCGCTCTCTCTCACGGTGCAACCTCAGCTCCGCCCACTGCTCCCAGAGTCCAGATCCATATTTCACTTTCTCTTGTATTGTTTGATTGTACACTCATAGTGACAGGGCGTCTTTTCCTTTATAAATGAGTTCCCAGTCATCCGATTGTACCTCAATAACTAGTTTATCCAGGGATTCCTCTCTTCTGACTCATTTGTAATGATATCCATCTGTTGTCTCTTTTAATCTTTCTGTGGTTTTTATTGGAAATAGTAAAAAAACAAACAGACATGAAATCACTGATATCATTGACTAATAAGCCCTTGTACGTTTTCTTCATTTGACTTTTATTTGCTGATTGTTTCATCTGAATGTTTAATCTGTTCCACCTCTTTAAGCTACATCAATAACCAATGTAATACGCCCCCTGGATTTGGTCACCACAGTCACACGGTCAAAGAGCAAGTCAGCCTCGCTGCTGGCCCCTGCTGGCCGCGCCCCGTCACTATCTGTCAAATCCTGTTACAGAGTGCTCTGATGTCTGTGGGAAAAAACTTGAAACTGAGCAAGATGACTATTGCAGCAACACGTCATCAGTAGGATAAAACTAAGCTGTCTCTTGATGGTCTACGACAGGGTGTCCAAACTGGGTCAGAGAGTGCTGGTGTCCTGCATGTTTTAGTTCTCTGCCTGCTTCATCATACCTGAATCTAATGATGACGTCATCACCAAGGTTGTGAAAAAGAACAATAATGAGCCTTTCATCACAAAGTGGATGGGAGAGGCACCGGATGGAGATCAACGGAGATCAAAGCCGGAGGAAATCTTGGATCTGAGCATCTCCATGGCAAAAGGCCCTGATCTCCTTTGATCTGATAGGAGATCAGCACTGGAGCCATGGAGACGCTCAGATCAAAGGAAATCAGCTTTGTAGAGTTGTAATGTGCTCGTACTCATCCTTACATTTTTCTAGAAATTTGTCTTCAATCACCTTTTCTCTATTTACACTCTCTACTTGAACCTTTACCTGTTTATTTATTTCATATTTTCCAAATATCATGATTTTTGTTTGACCTAGATTTAATGAATTAGATTTCATTTCTCTGAATGTATCTAGTATGTCGTTGAAGAGTTTTTCTAGGATTTGGGAGAATTGTGGGCCTGTAGTTTGTGAAGTGTGTCTGTTTTCAATAACGGTATCCTTACTGGAAGCCTGTTGAATGATACTATGTAGAACCTTCTATGTACTGCTGACATGGTCTTTATTGTTTTCTGGTACTTTCTTAAAAGAATTCTTCTAACATTTTCTCATCATATGAGTGAACTTTGTTTTACATTTCTTGGATTTATTTTCCATCTCCTTCGTTCATCATTTATTGGATTCTCTATGTCATGTATTCTTCTCCTTGGATGCATTTTTTAAGCCCTTTGTCATCCATTAAACATCTTTATATTTCACTTTTTCTCGTATTTCTAAATGAGTTCCCAGTCATCTGATTGTACCTCAATAACTAGTTTTTCCAGGGACTGCTCTGTTTTGACTCATTTGTGTTGACATCTATCTGTTGTCTGTTTTAATGTTTCTGTGTTTTTTATTGTAAATAGTAAAAAAACTAAAACAAACAGACATGAAATCACTGATATCATTGACTAATACATCACTTACTTTGATATTATCTATAACATGTGTAAATAAATTATGACCCTCCAAACGACCCCCAGGAGGCCCGGCTGTTGTGTGTGTGTGTGTGTGTGTGTGTGTGTGTGTGTGTGTGTGTGGGGGGGGGTGTGTGTGTGTTTGGGCCTGGTTATAGGAGAAGTGAGGATGGAGCAGCCATTTACTGGTAAAACTAACTCACTAACATCTTGGTGAAAATAGAATATATGTTTTTTTCAAATTAAAGTGACAATGAAAGTGAGAACAGGAGTTCCCCCCTCACCTCCAGAGTGAACATAAGTCATGTCTGTATATTACATCCATCATCCATCCATCCATCCATCCATCCATCCATCCATCCATCCATCCATCCATCCATCCATCCATCATCCATCATCCATGATGTGATCCAGCAAACATGTCCAAGCAGTAGTGTTGTGTTGTTGCTTCTCATTGTCAATAGAACCATGAGAAAGTATGAGAGTGACTGATACGCTTGTATGATCACTGGACCTTTTGAAAGCAGTCAGACTCTCATACTGTACCAGTAGCATCTGTGTCATTCACAACCCGTCTCCATCTTAACTGGACCTTCTGGTTACACATATGATTTTGTGTTTTCATCTGTGGACTGGTGACTAGTGAGTGTGTTGCCTTCAGTGGCAAAGGGAAATAAAACCTCTGCATGAAGAGGAATCATGGAGCCTCCCCCTTCTCAGCTCCAAGTGTCCAAATCTGAACAGCTGGTCTGGGCTCTGAGTGGAAGCTGAGGTGGTCATGTGCCTGGGCCTCCAGACTAATCCACTCCACTCCAAGTCCAAGTCCGAGTGTAAAACTCAGTCTCAGTCTCAGTCTCAGTCTCAGTCTCTATCTTTGTCCACTCTCTCTCTCTCTCTCTCTCTCTCTCGCTCTCTCTCACGGTGCAACCTCAGCTCCGCCCACTGCTCCCAGAGTCCAGATCCATATTTCACTTTCTCTTGTATTGTTTGATTGTACACTCATAGTGACAGGGCGTCTTTTCCTTTATAAATGAGTTCCCAGTCATCCGATTGTACCTCAATAACTAGTTTATCCAGGGATTCCTCTCTTCTGACTCATTTGTAATGATATCCATCTGTTGTCTCTTTTAATCTTTCTGTGGTTTTTATTGGAAATAGTAAAAAAACAAACAGACATGAAATCACTGATATCATTGACTAATAAGCCCTTGTACGTTTTCTTCATTTGACTTTTATTTGCTGATTGTTTCATCTGAATGTTTAATCTGTTCCACCTCTTTAAGCTACATCAATAACCAATGTAATACGCCCCCTGGATTTGGTCACCACAGTCACACGGTCAAAGAGCAAGTCAGCCTCGCTGCTGGCCCCTGCTGGCCGCGCCCCGTCACTATCTGTCAAATCCTGTTACAGAGTGCTCTGATGTCTGTGGGAAAAAACTTGAAACTGAGCAAGATGACTATTGCAGCAACACGTCATCAGTAGGATAAAACTAAGCTGTCTCTTGATGGTCTACGACAGGGTGTCCAAACTGGGTCAGAGAGTGCTGGTGTCCTGCATGTTTTAGTTCTCTGCCTGCTTCATCATACCTGAATCTAATGATGACGTCATCACCAAGGTTGTGAAAAAGAACAATAATGAGCCTTTCATCACAAAGTGGATGGGAGAGGCACCGGATGGAGATCAACGGAGATCAAAGCCGGAGGAAATCTTGGATCTGAGCATCTCCATGGCAAAAGGCCCTGATCTCCTTTGATCTGATAGGAGATCAGCACTGGAGCCATGGAGACGCTCAGATCAAAGGAAATCAGCTTTGTAGAGTTGTAATGTGCTCGTACTCATCCTTACATTTTTCTAGAAATTTGTCTTCAATCACCTTTTCTCTATTTACACTCTCTACTTGAACCTTTACCTGTTTATTTATTTCATATTTTCCAAATATCATGATTTTTGTTTGACCTAGATTTAATGAATTAGATTTCATTTCTCTGAATGTATCTAGTATGTCGTTGAAGAGTTTTTCTAGGATTTGGGAGAATTGTGGGTCTGTAGTTTGTGAAGTGTGTCTGTTTTCAATAACGGTATCCTTACTGGAAGCCTGTTGAATGATACTATGTAGAACCTTCTATGTACTGCTGACATGGTCTTTATTGTTTTCTGGTACTTTCTTAAAAGAATTCTTCTAACATTTTCTCATCATATGAGTGAACTTTGTTTTACATTTCTTGGATTTATTTTCCATCTCCTTCGTTCATCATTTATTGGATTCTCTATGTCATGTATTCTTCTCCTTGGATGCATTTTTTAAGCCCTTTGTCATCCATTAAACATCTTTATATTTCACTTTTTCTCGTATTTCTAAATGAGTTCCCAGTCATCTGATTGTACCTCAATAACTAGTTTTTCCAGGGACTGCTCTGTTTTGACTCATTTGTGTTGACATCTATCTGTTGTCTGTTTTAATGTTTCTGTGTTTTTTATTGTAAATAGTAAAAAAACTAAAACAAACAGACATGAAATCACTGATATCATTGACTAATACATCACTTACTTTGATATTATCTATAACATGTGTAAATAAATTATGACCCTCCAAACGACCCCCAGGAGGCCCGGCTGTTGTGTGTGTGTGTGTGTGTGTGTGTGTGTGTGTGTGTGTGTGTGTGTGTGTGTGTGGGGGGGGGGGTGTGTGTGTGTTTGGGCCTGGTTATAGGAGAAGTGAGGATGGAGCAGCCATTTACTGGTAAAACTAACTCACTAACATCTTGGTGAAAATAGAATATATGTTTTTTTCAAATTAAAGTGACAATGAAAGTGAGAACAGGAGTTCCCCCCTCACCTCCAGAGTGAACATAAGTCATGTCTGTATATTACATCCATCATCCATCCATCCATCCATCCATCCATCCATCCATCCATCCATCCATCATCCATCATCCATGATGTGATCCAGCAAACATGTCCAAGCAGTAGTGTTGTGTTGTTGCTTCTCATTGTCAATAGAACCATGAGAAAGTATGAGAGTGACTGATACGCTTGTATGATCACTGGACCTTTTGAAAGCAGTCAGACTCTCATACTGTACCAGTAGCATCTGTGTCATTCACAACCCGTCTCCATCTTAACTGGACTTTCTGTGTACACATATGATTTTGTGTTTTCATCTGTGGACTGGTGACTAGTGAGTGTGTTGCCTTCAGTGGCAAAGGGAAATAAAACCTCTGCATGAAGAGGAATCATGGAGCCTCCCCCTTCTCAGCTCCAAGTGTCCAAATCTGAACAGCTGGTCTGGGCTCTGAGTGGAAGCTGAGGTGGTCATGTGCCTGGGCCTCCAGACTAATCCACTCCACTCCAAGTCCAAGTCCGAGTGTAAAACTCAGTCTCAGTCTCAGTCTCAGTCTCAGTCTCTATCTTTGTCCACTCTCTCTCTCTCTCTCTCTCTCTCTCGCTCTCTCTCACGGTGCAACCTCAGCTCCGCCCACTGCTCCCAGAGTCCAGATCCATATTTCACTTTCTCTTGTATTGTTTGATTGTACACTCATAGTGACAGGGCGTCTTTTCCTTTATAAATGAGTTCCCAGTCATCCGATTGTACCTCAATAACTAGTTTATCCAGGGATTCCTCTCTTCTGACTCATTTGTAATGATATCCATCTGTTGTCTCTTTTAATCTTTCTGTGGTTTTTATTGGAAATAGTAAAAAAACAAACAGACATGAAATCACTGATATCATTGACTAATAAGCCCTTGTACGTTTTCTTCATTTGACTTTTATTTGCTGATTGTTTCATCTGAATGTTTAATCTGTTCCACCTCTTTAAGCTACATCAATAACCAATGTAATACGCCCCCTGGATTTGGTCACCACAGTCACACGGTCAAAGAGCAAGTCAGCCTCGCTGCTGGCCCCTGCTGGCCGCGCCCCGTCACTATCTGTCAAATCCTGTTACAGAGTGCTCTGATGTCTGTGGGAAAAAACTTGAAACTGAGCAAGATGACTATTGCAGCAACACGTCATCAGTAGGATAAAACTAAGCTGTCTCTTGATGGTCTACGACAGGGTGTCCAAACTGGGTCAGAGAGTGCTGGTGTCCTGCATGTTTTAGTTCTCTGCCTGCTTCATCATACCTGAATCTAATGATGACGTCATCACCAAGGTTGTGAAAAAGAACAATAATGAGCCTTTCATCACAAAGTGGATGGGAGAGGCACCGGATGGAGATCAACGGAGATCAAAGCCGGAGGAAATCTTGGATCTGAGCATCTCCATGGCAAAAGGCCCTGATCTCCTTTGATCTGATAGGAGATCAGCACTGGAGCCATGGAGACGCTCAGATCAAAGGAAATCAGCTTTGTAGAGTTGTAATGTGCTCGTACTCATCCTTACATTTTTCTAGAAATTTGTCTTCAATCACCTTTTCTCTATTTACACTCTCTACTTGAACCTTTACCTGTTTATTTATTTCATATTTTCCAAATATCATGATTTTTGTTTGACCTAGATTTAATGAATTAGATTTCATTTCTCTGAATGTATCTAGTATGTCGTTGAAGAGTTTTTCTAGGATTTGGGAGAATTGTGGGTCTGTAGTTTGTGAAGTGTGTCTGTTTTCAATAACGGTATCCTTACTGGAAGCCTGTTGAATGATACTATGTAGAACCTTCTATGTACTGCTGACATGGTCTTTATTGTTTTCTGGTACTTTCTTAAAAGAATTCTTCTAACATTTTCTCATCATATGAGTGAACTTTGTTTTACATTTCTTGGATTTATTTTCCATCTCCTTCGTTCATCATTTATTGGATTCTCTATGTCATGTATTCTTCTCCTTGGATGCATTTTTTAAGCCCTTTGTCATCCATTAAACATCTTTATATTTCACTTTTTCTCGTATTTCTAAATGAGTTCCCAGTCATCTGATTGTACCTCAATAACTAGTTTTTCCAGGGACTGCTCTGTTTTGACTCATTTGTGTTGACATCTATCTGTTGTCTGTTTTAATGTTTCTGTGTTTTTTATTGTAAATAGTAAAAAAACTAAAACAAACAGACATGAAATCACTGATATCATTGACTAATACATCACTTACTTTGATATTATCTATAACATGTGTAAATAAATTATGACCCTCCAAACGACCCCCAGGAGGCCCGGCTGTTGTGTGTGTGTGTGTGTGTGTGTGTGTGTGTGTGTGTGTGTGTGTGTGTGTGTGTGTGTGGGGGGGGGTGTGTGTGTGTTTGGGCCTGGTTATAGGAGAAGTGAGGATGGAGCAGCCATTTACTGGTAAAACTAACTCACTAACATCTTGGTGAAAATAGAATATATGTTTTTTTCAAATTAAAGTGACAATGAAAGTGAGAACAGGAGTTCCCCCCTCACCTCCAGAGTGAACATAAGTCATGTCTGTATATTACATCCATCATCCATCCATCCATCCATCCATCCATCCATCCATCCATCCATCCATCATCCATCATCCATGATGTGATCCAGCAAACATGTCCAAGCAGTAGTGTTGTGTTGTTGCTTCTCATTGTCAATAGAACCATGAGAAAGTATGAGAGTGACTGATACGCTTGTATGATCACTGGACCTTTTGAAAGCAGTCAGACTCTCATACTGTACCAGTAGCATCTGTGTCATTCACAACCCGTCTCCATCTTAACTGGACTTTCTGTGTACACATATGATTTTGTGTTTTCATCTGTGGACTGGTGACTAGTGAGTGTGTTGCCTTCAGTGGCAAAGGGAAATAAAACCTCTGCATGAAGAGGAATCATGGAGCCTCCCCCTTCTCAGCTCCAAGTGTCCAAATCTGAACAGCTGGTCTGGGCTCTGAGTGGAAGCTGAGGTGGTCATGTGCCTGGGCCTCCAGACTAATCCACTCCACTCCAAGTCCAAGTCCGAGTGTAAAACTCAGTCTCAGTCTCAGTCTCAGTCTCAGTCTCTATCTTTGTCCACTCTCTCTCTCTCTCTCTCTCTCTCTCGCTCTCTCTCACGGTGCAACCTCAGCTCCGCCCACTGCTCCCAGAGTCCAGATCCATATTTCACTTTCTCTTGTATTGTTTGATTGTACACTCATAGTGACAGGGCGTCTTTTCCTTTATAAATGAGTTCCCAGTCATCCGATTGTACCTCAATAACTAGTTTATCCAGGGATTCCTCTCTTCTGACTCATTTGTAATGATATCCATCTGTTGTCTCTTTTAATCTTTCTGTGGTTTTTATTGGAAATAGTAAAAAAACAAACAGACATGAAATCACTGATATCATTGACTAATAAGCCCTTGTACGTTTTCTTCATTTGACTTTTATTTGCTGATTGTTTCATCTGAATGTTTAATCTGTTCCACCTCTTTAAGCTACATCAATAACCAATGTAATACGCCCCCTGGATTTGGTCACCACAGTCACACGGTCAAAGAGCAAGTCAGCCTCGCTGCTGGCCCCTGCTGGCCGCGCCCCGTCACTATCTGTCAAATCCTGTTACAGAGTGCTCTGATGTCTGTGGGAAAAAACTTGAAACTGAGCAAGATGACTATTGCAGCAACACGTCATCAGTAGGATAAAACTAAGCTGTCTCTTGATGGTCTACGACAGGGTGTCCAAACTGGGTCAGAGAGTGCTGGTGTCCTGCATGTTTTAGTTCTCTGCCTGCTTCATCATACCTGAATCTAATGATGACGTCATCACCAAGGTTGTGAAAAAGAACAATAATGAGCCTTTCATCACAAAGTGGATGGGAGAGGCACCGGATGGAGATCAACGGAGATCAAAGCCGGAGGAAATCTTGGATCTGAGCATCTCCATGGCAAAAGGCCCTGATCTCCTTTGATCTGATAGGAGATCAGCACTGGAGCCATGGAGACGCTCAGATCAAAGGAAATCAGCTTTGTAGAGTTGTAATGTGCTCGTACTCATCCTTACATTTTTCTAGAAATTTGTCTTCAATCACCTTTTCTCTATTTACACTCTCTACTTGAACCTTTACCTGTTTATTTATTTCATATTTTCCAAATATCATGATTTTTGTTTGACCTAGATTTAATGAATTAGATTTCATTTCTCTGAATGTATCTAGTATGTCGTTGAAGAGTTTTTCTAGGATTTGGGAGAATTGTGGGTCTGTAGTTTGTGAAGTGTGTCTGTTTTCAATAACGGTATCCTTACTGGAAGCCTGTTGAATGATACTATGTAGAACCTTCTATGTACTGCTGACATGGTCTTTATTGTTTTCTGGTACTTTCTTAAAAGAATTCTTCTAACATTTTCTCATCATATGAGTGAACTTTGTTTTACATTTCTTGGATTTATTTTCCATCTCCTTCGTTCATCATTTATTGGATTCTCTATGTCATGTATTCTTCTCCTTGGATGCATTTTTTAAGCCCTTTGTCATCCATTAAACATCTTTATATTTCACTTTTTCTCGTATTTCTAAATGAGTTCCCAGTCATCTGATTGTACCTCAATAACTAGTTTTTCCAGGGACTGCTCTGTTTTGACTCATTTGTGTTGACATCTATCTGTTGTCTGTTTTAATGTTTCTGTGTTTTTTATTGTAAATAGTAAAAAAACTAAAACAAACAGACATGAAATCACTGATATCATTGACTAATACATCACTTACTTTGATATTATCTATAACATGTGTAAATAAATTATGACCCTCCAAACGACCCCCAGGAAGCCCGGCTGTTGTGTGTGTGTGTGTGTGTGTGTGTGTGTGTGTGTGTGTGTGTGTGTGTGTGTGTGTGTGGGGGGGGGGGTGTGTGTGTGTTTGGGCCTGGTTATAGGAGAAGTGAGGATGGAGCAGCCATTTACTGGTAAAACTAACTCACTAACATCTTGGTGAAAATAGAATATATGTTTTTTTTCAAATTAAAGTGACAATGAAAGTGAGAACAGGAGTTCCCCCCTCACCTCCAGAGTGAACATAAGTCATGTCTGTATATTACATCCATCATCCATCCATCCATCCATCCATCCATCCATCCATCCATCATCCATCATCCATGATGTGATCCAGCAAACATGTCCAAGCAGTAGTGTTGTGTTGTTGCTTCTCATTGTCAATAGAACCATGAGAAAGTATGAGAGTGACTGATACGCTTGTATGATCACTGGACCTTTTGAAAGCAGTCAGACTCTCATACTGTACCAGTAGCATCTGTGTCATTCACAACCCGTCTCCATCTTAACTGGACTTTCTGTGTACACATATGATTTTGTGTTTTCATCTGTGGACTGGTGACTAGTGAGTGTGTTGCCTTCAGTGGCAAAGGGAAATAAAACCTCTGCATGAAGAGGAATCATGGAGCCTCCCCCTTCTCAGCTCCAAGTGTCCAAATCTGAACAGCTGGTCTGGGCTCTGAGTGGAAGCTGAGGTGGTCATGTGCCTGGGCCTCCAGACTAATCCACTCCACTCCAAGTCCAAGTCCGAGTGTAAAACTCAGTCTCAGTCTCAGTCTCAGTCTCAGTCTCTATCTTTGTCCACTCTCTCTCTCTCTCTCTCTCTCTCTCGCTCTCTCTCACGGTGCAACCTCAGCTCCGCCCACTGCTCCCAGAGTCCAGATCCATATTTCACTTTCTCTTGTATTGTTTGATTGTACACTCATAGTGACAGGGCGTCTTTTCCTTTATAAATGAGTTCCCAGTCATCCGATTGTACCTCAATAACTAGTTTATCCAGGGATTCCTCTCTTCTGACTCATTTGTAATGATATCCATCTGTTGTCTCTTTTAATCTTTCTGTGGTTTTTATTGGAAATAGTAAAAAAACAAACAGACATGAAATCACTGATATCATTGACTAATAAGCCCTTGTACGTTTTCTTCATTTGACTTTTATTTGCTGATTGTTTCATCTGAATGTTTAATCTGTTCCACCTCTTTAAGCTACATCAATAACCAATGTAATACGCCCCCTGGATTTGGTCACCACAGTCACACGGTCAAAGAGCAAGTCAGCCTCGCTGCTGGCCCCTGCTGGCCGCGCCCCGTCACTATCTGTCAAATCCTGTTACAGAGTGCTCTGATGTCTGTGGGAAAAAACTTGAAACTGAGCAAGATGACTATTGCAGCAACACGTCATCAGTAGGATAAAACTAAGCTGTCTCTTGATGGTCTACGACAGGGTGTCCAAACTGGGTCAGAGAGTGCTGGTGTCCTGCATGTTTTAGTTCTCTGCCTGCTTCATCATACCTGAATCTAATGATGACGTCATCACCAAGGTTGTGAAAAAGAACAATAATGAGCCTTTCATCACAAAGTGGATGGAGAGGCACCGGATGGAGATCAACGGAGATCAAAGCCGGAGGAAATCTTGGATCTGAGCATCTCCATGGCAAAAGGCCCTGATCTCCTTTGATCTGATAGGAGATCAGCACTGGAGCCATGGAGACGCTCAGATCAAAGGAAATCAGCTTTGTAGAGTTGTAATGTGCTCGTACTCATCCTTACATTTTTCTAGAAATTTGTCTTCAATCACCTTTTCTCTATTTACACTCTCTACTTGAACCTTTACCTGTTTATTTATTTCATATTTTCCAAATATCATGATTTTTGTTTGACCTAGATTTAATGAATTAGATTTCATTTCTCTGAATGTATCTAGTATGTCGTTGAAGAGTTTTTCTAGGATTTGGGAGAATTGTGGGTCTGTAGTTTGTGAAGTGTGTCTGTTTTCAATAACGGTATCCTTACTGGAAGCCTGTTGAATGATACTATGTAGAACCTTCTATGTACTGCTGACATGGTCTTTATTGTTTTCTGGTACTTTCTTAAAAGAATTCTTCTAACATTTTCTCATCATATGAGTGAACTTTGTTTTACATTTCTTGGATTTATTTTCCATCTCCTTCCTCATCATATGAGTGAACTTTGTTTTACATTTCTTGGATTTATTTTCCATCTCCTTCGTTCATCATTTATTGGATTCTCTATGTCATGTATTCTTCTCCTTGGATGCATTTTTTAAGCCCTTTGTCATCCATTAAACATCTTTATATTTCACTTTTTCTCGTATTTCTAAATGAGTTCCCAGTCATCTGATTGTACCTCAATAACTAGTTTTTCCAGGGACTGCTCTGTTTTGACTCATTTGTGTTGACATCTATCTGTTGTCTGTTTTAATGTTTCTGTGTTTTTTATTGTAAATAGTAAAAAAACTAAAACAAACAGACATGAAATCACTGATATCATTGACTAATACATCACTTACTTTGATATTATCTATAACATGTGTAAATAAATTATGACCCTCCAAACGACCCCCAGGAGGCCCGGCTGTTGTGTGTGTGTGTGTGTGTGTGTGTGTGTGTGTGTGTGTGTGTGTGTGTGTGTGTGTGGGGGGGGGGTGTGTGTGTGTGTTTGGGCCTGGTTATAGGAGAAGTGAGGATGGAGCAGCCATTTACTGGTAAAACTAACTCACTAACATCTTGGTGAAAATAGAATATATGTTTTTTTCAAATTAAAGTGACAATGAAAGTGAGAACAGGAGTTCCCCCCTCACCTCCAGAGTGAACATAAGTCATGTCTGTATATTACATCCATCATCCATCCATCCATCCATCCATCCATCCATCCATCCATCCATCATCCATCATCCATGATGTGATCCAGCAAACATGTCCAAGCAGTAGTGTTGTGTTGTTGCTTCTCATTGTCAATAGAACCATGAGAAAGTATGAGAGTGACTGATACGCTTGTATGATCACTGGACCTTTTGAGAGCAGTCAGACTCTCATACTGTACCAGTAGCATCTGTGTCATTCACAACCCGTCTCCATCTTAACTGGACTTTCTGTGTACACATATGATTTTGTGTTTTCATCTGTGGACTGGTGACTAGTGAGTGTGTTGCCTTCAGTGGCAAAGGGAAATAAAACCTCTGCATGAAGAGGAATCATGGAGCCTCCCCCTTCTCAGCTCCAAGTGTCCAAATCTGAACAGCTGGTCTGGGCTCTGAGTGGAAGCTGAGGTGGTCATGTGCCTGGGCCTCCAGACTAATCCACTCCACTCCACTCCAAGTCCAAGTCCGAGTGTAAAACTCAGTCTCAGTCTCAGTCTCAGTCTCAGTCTCTATCTTTGTCCACTCTCTCTCTCTCTCTCTCTCTCTCTCTCGCTCTCTCTCACGGTGCAACCTCAGCTCCGCCCACTGCTCCCAGAGTCCAGATCCATATTTCACTTTCTCTTGTATTGTTTGATTGTACACTCATAGTGACAGGGCGTCTTTTCCTTTATAAATGAGTTCCCAGTCATCCGATTGTACCTCAATAACTAGTTTATCCAGGGATTCCTCTCTTCTGACTCATTTGTAATGATATCCATCTGTTGTCTCTTTTAATCTTTCTGTGGTTTTTATTGGAAATAGTAAAAAAACAAACAGACATGAAATCACTGATATCATTGACTAATAAGCCCTTGTACGTTTTCTTCATTTGACTTTTATTTGCTGATTGTTTCATCTGAATGTTTAATCTGTTCCACCTCTTTAAGCTACATCAATAACCAATGTAATACGCCCCCTGGATTTGGTCACCACAGTCACACGGTCAAAGAGCAAGTCAGCCTCGCTGCTGGCCCCTGCTGGCCGCGCCCCGTCACTATCTGTCAAATCCTGTTACAGAGTGCTCTGATGTCTGTGGGAAAAAACTTGAAACTGAGCAAGATGACTATTGCAGCAACACGTCATCAGTAGGATAAAACTAAGCTGTCTCTTGATGGTCTACGACAGGGTGTCCAAACTGGGTCAGAGAGTGCTGGTGTCCTGCATGTTTTAGTTCTCTGCCTGCTTCATCATACCTGAATCTAATGATGACGTCATCACCAAGGTTGTGAAAAAGAACAATAATGAGCCTTTCATCACAAAGTGGATGGGAGAGGCACCGGATGGAGATCAACGGAGATCAAAGCCGGAGGAAATCTTGGATCTGAGCATCTCCATGGCAAAAGGCCCTGATCTCCTTTGATCTGATAGGAGATCAGCACTGGAGCCATGGAGACGCTCAGATCAAAGGAAATCAGCTTTGTAGAGTTGTAATGTGCTCGTACTCATCCTTACATTTTTCTAGAAATTTGTCTTCAATCACCTTTTCTCTATTTACACTCTCTACTTGAACCTTTACCTGTTTATTTATTTCATATTTTCCAAATATCATGATTTTTGTTTGACCTAGATTTAATGAATTAGATTTCATTTCTCTGAATGTATCTAGTATGTCGTTGAAGAGTTTTTCTAGGATTTGGGAGAATTGTGGGCCTGTAGTTTGTGAAGTGTGTCTGTTTTCAATAACGGTATCCTTACTGGAAGCCTGTTGAATGATACTATGTAGAACCTTCTATGTACTGCTGACATGGTCTTTATTGTTTTCTGGTACTTTCTTAAAAGAATTCTTCTAACATTTTCTCATCATATGAGTGAACTTTGTTTTACATTTCTTGGATTTATTTTCCATCTCCTTCGTTCATCATTTATTGGATTCTCTATGTCATGTATTCTTCTCCTTGGATGCATTTTTTAAGCCCTTTGTCATCCATTAAACATCTTTATATTTCACTTTTTCTCGTATTTCTAAATGAGTTCCCAGTCATCTGATTGTACCTCAATAACTAGTTTTTCCAGGGACTGCTCTGTTTTGACTCATTTGTGTTGACATCTATCTGTTGTCTGTTTTAAT
This sequence comes from Lipophrys pholis, assembly GCF_963383615.2. Taxonomy (NCBI): domain Eukaryota; kingdom Metazoa; phylum Chordata; class Actinopteri; order Blenniiformes; family Blenniidae; genus Lipophrys; species Lipophrys pholis. The sequence goes on along the minus strand of NW_028291976.1, from coordinate 38,836 downwards.
GTTTCTGTGTTTTTTATTGTAAATAGTAAAAAAACTAAAACAAACAGACATGAAATCACTGATATCATTGACTAATACATCACTTACTTTGATATTATCTATAACATGTGTAAATAAATTATGACCCTCCAAACGACCCCCAGGAGGCCCGGCTGTTGTGTGTGTGTGTGTGTGTGTGTGTGTGTGTGTGTGTGTGTGTGGGGGGGGGTGTGTGTGTGTTTGGGCCTGGTTATAGGAGAAGTGAGGATGGAGCAGCCATTTACTGGTAAAACTAACTCACTAACATCTTGGTGAAAATAGAATATATGTTTTTTTCAAATTAAAGTGACAATGAAAGTGAGAACAGGAGTTCCCCCCTCACCTCCAGAGTGAACATAAGTCATGTCTGTATATTACATCCATCATCCATCCATCCATCCATCCATCCATCCATCCATCCATCCATCCATCCATCCATCCATCCATCATCCATCATCCATGATGTGATCCAGCAAACATGTCCAAGCAGTAGTGTTGTGTTGTTGCTTCTCATTGTCAATAGAACCATGAGAAAGTATGAGAGTGACTGATACGCTTGTATGATCACTGGACCTTTTGAAAGCAGTCAGACTCTCATACTGTACCAGTAGCATCTGTGTCATTCACAACCCGTCTCCATCTTAACTGGACCTTCTGGTTACACATATGATTTTGTGTTTTCATCTGTGGACTGGTGACTAGTGAGTGTGTTGCCTTCAGTGGCAAAGGGAAATAAAACCTCTGCATGAAGAGGAATCATGGAGCCTCCCCCTTCTCAGCTCCAAGTGTCCAAATCTGAACAGCTGGTCTGGGCTCTGAGTGGAAGCTGAGGTGGTCATGTGCCTGGGCCTCCAGACTAATCCACTCCACTCCAAGTCCAAGTCCGAGTGTAAAACTCAGTCTCAGTCTCAGTCTCAGTCTCAGTCTCTATCTTTGTCCACTCTCTCTCTCTCTCTCTCTCTCTCTCGCTCTCTCTCACGGTGCAACCTCAGCTCCGCCCACTGCTCCCAGAGTCCAGATCCATATTTCACTTTCTCTTGTATTGTTTGATTGTACACTCATAGTGACAGGGCGTCTTTTCCTTTATAAATGAGTTCCCAGTCATCCGATTGTACCTCAATAACTAGTTTATCCAGGGATTCCTCTCTTCTGACTCATTTGTAATGATATCCATCTGTTGTCTCTTTTAATCTTTCTGTGGTTTTTATTGGAAATAGTAAAAAAACAAACAGACATGAAATCACTGATATCATTGACTAATAAGCCCTTGTACGTTTTCTTCATTTGACTTTTATTTGCTGATTGTTTCATCTGAATGTTTAATCTGTTCCACCTCTTTAAGCTACATCAATAACCAATGTAATACGCCCCCTGGATTTGGTCACCACAGTCACACGGTCAAAGAGCAAGTCAGCCTCGCTGCTGGCCCCTGCTGGCCGCGCCCCGTCACTATCTGTCAAATCCTGTTACAGAGTGCTCTGATGTCTGTGGGAAAAAACTTGAAACTGAGCAAGATGACTATTGCAGCAACACGTCATCAGTAGGATAAAACTAAGCTGTCTCTTGATGGTCTACGACAGGGTGTCCAAACTGGGTCAGAGAGTGCTGGTGTCCTGCATGTTTTAGTTCTCTGCCTGCTTCATCATACCTGAATCTAATGATGACGTCATCACCAAGGTTGTGAAAAAGAACAATAATGAGCCTTTCATCACAAAGTGGATGGGAGAGGCACCGGATGGAGATCAACGGAGATCAAAGCCGGAGGAAATCTTGGATCTGAGCATCTCCATGGCAAAAGGCCCTGATCTCCTTTGATCTGATAGGAGATCAGCACTGGAGCCATGGAGACGCTCAGATCAAAGGAAATCAGCTTTGTAGAGTTGTAATGTGCTCGTACTCATCCTTACATTTTTCTAGAAATTTGTCTTCAATCACCTTTTCTCTATTTACACTCTCTACTTGAACCTTTACCTGTTTATTTATTTCATATTTTCCAAATATCATGATTTTTGTTTGACCTAGATTTAATGAATTAGATTTCATTTCTCTGAATGTATCTAGTATGTCGTTGAAGAGTTTTTCTAGGATTTGGGAGAATTGTGGGTCTGTAGTTTGTGAAGTGTGTCTGTTTTCAATAACGGTATCCTTACTGGAAGCCTGTTGAATGATACTATGTAGAACCTTCTATGTACTGCTGACATGGTCTTTATTGTTTTCTGGTACTTTCTTAAAAGAATTCTTCTAACATTTTCTCATCATATGAGTGAACTTTGTTTTACATTTCTTGGATTTATTTTCCATCTCCTTCGTTCATCATTTATTGGATTCTCTATGTCATGTATTCTTCTCCTTGGATGCATTTTTTAAGCCCTTTGTCATCCATTAAACATCTTTATATTTCACTTTTTCTCGTATTTCTAAATGAGTTCCCAGTCATCTGATTGTACCTCAATAACTAGTTTTTCCAGGGACTGCTCTGTTTTGACTCATTTGTGTTGACATCTATCTGTTGTCTGTTTTAATGTTTCTGTGTTTTTTATTGTAAATAGTAAAAAAACTAAAACAAACAGACATGAAATCACTGATATCATTGACTAATACATCACTTACTTTGATATTATCTATAACATGTGTAAATAAATTATGACCCTCCAAACGACCCCCAGGAGGCCCGGCTGTTGTGTGTGTGTGTGTGTGTGTGTGTGTGTGTGTGTGTGTGTGTGTGTGTGTGTGTGTGGGGGGGGGGGGGTGTGTGTGTGTTTGGGCCTGGTTATAGGAGAAGTGAGGATGGAGCAGCCATTTACTGGTAAAACTAACTCACTAACATCTTGGTGAAAATAGAATATATGTTTTTTTCAAATTAAAGTGACAATGAAAGTGAGAACAGGAGTTCCCCCCTCACCTCCAGAGTGAACATAAGTCATGTCTGTATATTACATCCATCATCCATCCATCCATCCATCCATCCATCCATCCATCCATCCATCCATCCATCCATCCATCATCCATCATCCATGATGTGATCCAGCAAACATGTCCAAGCAGTAGTGTTGTGTTGTTGCTTCTCATTGTCAATAGAACCATGAGAAAGTATGAGAGTGACTGATACGCTTGTATGATCACTGGACCTTTTGAGAGCAGTCAGACTCTCATACTGTACCAGTAGCATCTGTGTCATTCACAACCCGTCTCCATCTTAACTGGACTTTCTGTGTACACATATGATTTTGTGTTTTCATCTGTGGACTGGTGACTAGTGAGTGTGTTGCCTTCAGTGGCAAAGGGAAATAAAACCTCTGCATGAAGAGGAATCATGGAGCCTCCCCCTTCTCAGCTCCAAGTGTCCAAATCTGAACAGCTGGTCTGGGCTCTGAGTGGAAGCTGAGGTGGTCATGTGCCTGGGCCTCCAGACTAATCCACTCCACTCCAAGTCCAAGTCCGAGTGTAAAACTCAGTCTCAGTCTCAGTCTCAGTCTCAGTCTCTATCTTTGTCCACTCTCTCTCTCTCTCTCTCTCTCTCTCGCTCTCTCTCACGGTGCAACCTCAGCTCCGCCCACTGCTCCCAGAGTCCAGATCCATATTTCACTTTCTCTTGTATTGTTTGATTGTACACTCATAGTGACAGGGCGTCTTTTCCTTTATAAATGAGTTCCCAGTCATCCGATTGTACCTCAATAACTAGTTTATCCAGGGATTCCTCTCTTCTGACTCATTTGTAATGATATCCATCTGTTGTCTCTTTTAATCTTTCTGTGGTTTTTATTGGAAATAGTAAAAAAACAAACAGACATGAAATCACTGATATCATTGACTAATAAGCCCTTGTACGTTTTCTTCATTTGACTTTTATTTGCTGATTGTTTCATCTGAATGTTTAATCTGTTCCACCTCTTTAAGCTACATCAATAACCAATGTAATACGCCCCCTGGATTTGGTCACCACAGTCACACGGTCAAAGAGCAAGTCAGCCTCGCTGCTGGCCCCTGCTGGCCGCGCCCCGTCACTATCTGTCAAATCCTGTTACAGAGTGCTCTGATGTCTGTGGGAAAAAACTTGAAACTGAGCAAGATGACTATTGCAGCAACACGTCATCAGTAGGATAAAACTAAGCTGTCTCTTGATGGTCTACGACAGGGTGTCCAAACTGGGTCAGAGAGTGCTGGTGTCCTGCATGTTTTAGTTCTCTGCCTGCTTCATCATACCTGAATCTAATGATGACGTCATCACCAAGGTTGTGAAAAAGAACAATAATGAGCCTTTCATCACAAAGTGGATGGGAGAGGCACCGGATGGAGATCAACGGAGATCAAAGCCGGAGGAAATCTTGGATCTGAGCATCTCCATGGCAAAAGGCCCTGATCTCCTTTGATCTGATAGGAGATCAGCACTGGAGCCATGGAGACGCTCAGATCAAAGGAAATCAGCTTTGTAGAGTTGTAATGTGCTCGTACTCATCCTTACATTTTTCTAGAAATTTGTCTTCAATCACCTTTTCTCTATTTACACTCTCTACTTGAACCTTTACCTGTTTATTTATTTCATATTTTCCAAATATCATGATTTTTGTTTGACCTAGATTTAATGAATTAGATTTCATTTCTCTGAATGTATCTAGTATGTCGTTGAAGAGTTTTTCTAGGATTTGGGAGAATTGTGGGTCTGTAGTTTGTGAAGTGTGTCTGTTTTCAATAACGGTATCCTTACTGGAAGCCTGTTGAATGATACTATGTAGAACCTTCTATGTACTGCTGACATGGTCTTTATTGTTTTCTGGTACTTTCTTAAAAGAATTCTTCTAACATTTTCTCATCATATGAGTGAACTTTGTTTTACATTTCTTGGATTTATTTTCCATCTCCTTCGTTCATCATTTATTGGATTCTCTATGTCATGTATTCTTCTCCTTGGATGCATTTTTTAAGCCCTTTGTCATCCATTAAACATCTTTATATTTCACTTTTTCTCGTATTTCTAAATGAGTTCCCAGTCATCTGATTGTACCTCAATAACTAGTTTTTCCAGGGACTGCTCTGTTTTGACTCATTTGTGTTGACATCTATCTGTTGTCTGTTTTAATGTTTCTGTGTTTTTTATTGTAAATAGTAAAAAAACTAAAACAAACAGACATGAAATCACTGATATCATTGACTAATACATCACTTACTTTGATATTATCTATAACATGTGTAAATAAATTATGACCCTCCAAACGACCCCCAGGAGGCCCGGCTGTTGTGTGTGTGTGTGTGTGTGTGTGTGTGTGTGTGTGTGTGTGTGTGTGTGTGTGTGTGTGTGTGTGTGGGGGGTGTGTGTGTGTTTGGGCCTGGTTATAGGAGAAGTGAGGATGGAGCAGCCATTTACTGGTAAAACTAACTCACTAACATCTTGGTGAAAATAGAATATATGTTTTTTTCAAATTAAAGTGACAATGAAAGTGAGAACAGGAGTTCCCCCCTCACCTCCAGAGTGAACATAAGTCATGTCTGTATATTACATCCATCATCCATCCATCCATCCATCCATCCATCCATCCATCCATCCATCCATCCATCCATCCATCCATCCATCCATCATCCATCATCCATGATGTGATCCAGCAAACATGTCCAAGCAGTAGTGTTGTGTTGTTGCTTCTCATTGTCAATAGAACCATGAGAAAGTATGAGAGTGACTGATACGCTTGTATGATCACTGGACCTTTTGAAAGCAGTCAGACTCTCATACTGTACCAGTAGCATCTGTGTCATTCACAACCCGTCTCCATCTTAACTGGACTTTCTGTGTACACATATGATTTTGTGTTTTCATCTGTGGACTGGTGACTAGTGAGTGTGTTGCCTTCAGTGGCAAAGGGAAATAAAACCTCTGCATGAAGAGGAATCATGGAGCCTCCCCCTTCTCAGCTCCAAGTGTCCAAATCTGAACAGCTGGTCTGGGCTCTGAGTGGAAGCTGAGGTGGTCATGTGCCTGGGCCTCCAGACTAATCCACTCCACTCCACTCCAAGTCCAAGTCCGAGTGTAAAACTCAGTCTCAGTCTCAGTCTCAGTCTCAGTCTCTATCTTTGTCCACTCTCTCTCTCTCTCTCTCTCTCTCTCGCTCTCTCTCACGGTGCAACCTCAGCTCCGCCCACTGCTCCCAGAGTCCAGATCCATATTTCACTTTCTCTTGTATTGTTTGATTGTACACTCATAGTGACAGGGCGTCTTTTCCTTTATAAATGAGTTCCCAGTCATCCGATTGTACCTCAATAACTAGTTTATCCAGGGATTCCTCTCTTCTGACTCATTTGTAATGATATCCATCTGTTGTCTCTTTTAATCTTTCTGTGGTTTTTATTGGAAATAGTAAAAAAACAAACAGACATGAAATCACTGATATCATTGACTAATAAGCCCTTGTACGTTTTCTTCATTTGACTTTTATTTGCTGATTGTTTCATCTGAATGTTTAATCTGTTCCACCTCTTTAAGCTACATCAATAACCAATGTAATACGCCCCCTGGATTTGGTCACCACAGTCACACGGTCAAAGAGCAAGTCAGCCTCGCTGCTGGCCCCTGCTGGCCGCGCCCCGTCACTATCTGTCAAATCCTGTTACAGAGTGCTCTGATGTCTGTGGGAAAAAACTTGAAACTGAGCAAGATGACTATTGCAGCAACACGTCATCAGTAGGATAAAACTAAGCTGTCTCTTGATGGTCTACGACAGGGTGTCCAAACTGGGTCAGAGAGTGCTGGTGTCCTGCATGTTTTAGTTCTCTGCCTGCTTCATCATACCTGAATCTAATGATGACGTCATCACCAAGGTTGTGAAAAAGAACAATAATGAGCCTTTCATCACAAAGTGGATGGGAGAGGCACCGGATGGAGATCAACGGAGATCAAAGCCGGAGGAAATCTTGGATCTGAGCATCTCCATGGCAAAAGGCCCTGATCTCCTTTGATCTGATAGGAGATCAGCACTGGAGCCATGGAGACGCTCAGATCAAAGGAAATCAGCTTTGTAGAGTTGTAATGTGCTCGTACTCATCCTTACATTTTTCTAGAAATTTGTCTTCAATCACCTTTTCTCTATTTACACTCTCTACTTGAACCTTTACCTGTTTATTTATTTCATATTTTCCAAATATCATGATTTTTGTTTGACCTAGATTTAATGAATTAGATTTCATTTCTCTGAATGTATCTAGTATGTCGTTGAAGAGTTTTTCTAGGATTTGGGAGAATTGTGGGTCTGTAGTTTGTGAAGTGTGTCTGTTTTCAATAACGGTATCCTTACTGGAAGCCTGTTGAATGATACTATGTAGAACCTTCTATGTACTGCTGACATGGTCTTTATTGTTTTCTGGTACTTTCTTAAAAGAATTCTTCTAACATTTTCTCATCATATGAGTGAACTTTGTTTTACATTTCTTGGATTTATTTTCCATCTCCTTCGTTCATCATTTATTGGATTCTCTATGTCATGTATTCTTCTCCTTGGATGCATTTTTTAAGCCCTTTGTCATCCATTAAACATCTTTATATTTCACTTTTTCTCGTATTTCTAAATGAGTTCCCAGTCATCTGATTGTACCTCAATAACTAGTTTTTCCAGGGACTGCTCTGTTTTGACTCATTTGTGTTGACATCTATCTGTTGTCTGTTTTAATGTTTCTGTGTTTTTTATTGTAAATAGTAAAAAAACTAAAACAAACAGACATGAAATCACTGATATCATTGACTAATACATCACTTACTTTGATATTATCTATAACATGTGTAAATAAATTATGACCCTCCAAACGACCCCCAGGAGGCCCGGCTGTTGTGTGTGTGTGTGTGTGTGTGTGTGTGTGTGTGTGTGTGTGTGGGGGGGGGTGTGTGTGTGTTTGGGCCTGGTTATAGGAGAAGTGAGGATGGAGCAGCCATTTACTGGTAAAACTAACTCACTAACATCTTGGTGAAAATAGAATATATGTTTTTTTCAAATTAAAGTGACAATGAAAGTGAGAACAGGAGTTCCCCCCTCACCTCCAGAGTGAACATAAGTCATGTCTGTATATTACATCCATCATCCATCCATCCATCCATCCATCCATCCATCCATCCATCCATCCATCCATCATCCATCATCCATGATGTGATCCAGCAAACATGTCCAAGCAGTAGTGTTGTGTTGTTGCTTCTCATTGTCAATAGAACCATGAGAAAGTATGAGAGTGACTGATACGCTTGTATGATCACTGGACCTTTTGAAAGCAGTCAGACTCTCATACTGTACCAGTAGCATCTGTGTCATTCACAACCCGTCTCCATCTTAACTGGACCTTCTGGTTACACATATGATTTTGTGTTTTCATCTGTGGACTGGTGACTAGTGAGTGTGTTGCCTTCAGTGGCAAAGGGAAATAAAACCTCTGCATGAAGAGGAATCATGGAGCCTCCCCCTTCTCAGCTCCAAGTGTCCAAATCTGAACAGCTGGTCTGGGCTCTGAGTGGAAGCTGAGGTGGTCATGTGCCTGGGCCTCCAGACTAATCCACTCCACTCCAAGTCCAAGTCCGAGTGTAAAACTCAGTCTCAGTCTCAGTCTCAGTCTCAGTCTCTATCTTTGTCCACTCTCTCTCTCTCTCTCTCTCTCTCTCGCTCTCTCTCACGGTGCAACCTCAGCTCCGCCCACTGCTCCCAGAGTCCAGATCCATATTTCACTTTCTCTTGTATTGTTTGATTGTACACTCATAGTGACAGGGCGTCTTTTCCTTTATAAATGAGTTCCCAGTCATCCGATTGTACCTCAATAACTAGTTTATCCAGGGATTCCTCTCTTCTGACTCATTTGTAATGATATCCATCTGTTGTCTCTTTTAATCTTTCTGTGGTTTTTATTGGAAATAGTAAAAAAACAAACAGACATGAAATCACTGATATCATTGACTAATAAGCCCTTGTACGTTTTCTTCATTTGACTTTTATTTGCTGATTGTTTCATCTGAATGTTTAATCTGTTCCACCTCTTTAAGCTACATCAATAACCAATGTAATACGCCCCCTGGATTTGGTCACCACAGTCACACGGTCAAAGAGCAAGTCAGCCTCGCTGCTGGCCCCTGCTGGCCGCGCCCCGTCACTATCTGTCAAATCCTGTTACAGAGTGCTCTGATGTCTGTGGGAAAAAACTTGAAACTGAGCAAGATGACTATTGCAGCAACACGTCATCAGTAGGATAAAACTAAGCTGTCTCTTGATGGTCTACGACAGGGTGTCCAAACTGGGTCAGAGAGTGCTGGTGTCCTGCATGTTTTAGTTCTCTGCCTGCTTCATCATACCTGAATCTAATGATGACGTCATCACCAAGGTTGTGAAAAAGAACAATAATGAGCCTTTCATCACAAAGTGGATGGGAGAGGCACCGGATGGAGATCAACGGAGATCAAAGCCGGAGGAAATCTTGGATCTGAGCATCTCCATGGCAAAAGGCCCTGATCTCCTTTGATCTGATAGGAGATCAGCACTGGAGCCATGGAGACGCTCAGATCAAAGGAAATCAGCTTTGTAGAGTTGTAATGTGCTCGTACTCATCCTTACATTTTTCTAGAAATTTGTCTTCAATCACCTTTTCTCTATTTACACTCTCTACTTGAACCTTTACCTGTTTATTTATTTCATATTTTCCAAATATCATGATTTTTGTTTGACCTAGATTTAATGAATTAGATTTCATTTCTCTGAATGTATCTAGTATGTCGTTGAAGAGTTTTTCTAGGATTTGGGAGAATTGTGGGTCTGTAGTTTGTGAAGTGTGTCTGTTTTCAATAACGGTATCCTTACTGGAAGCCTGTTGAATGATACTATGTAGAACCTTCTATGTACTGCTGACATGGTCTTTATTGTTTTCTGGTACTTTCTTAAAAGAATTCTTCTAACATTTTCTCATCATATGAGTGAACTTTGTTTTACATTTCTTGGATTTATTTTCCATCTCCTTCGTTCATCATTTATTGGATTCTCTATGTCATGTATTCTTCTCCTTGGATGCATTTTTTAAGCCCTTTGTCATCCATTAAACATCTTTATATTTCACTTTTTCTCGTATTTCTAAATGAGTTCCCAGTCATCTGATTGTACCTCAATAACTAGTTTTTCCAGGGACTGCTCTGTTTTGACTCATTTGTGTTGACATCTATCTGTTGTCTGTTTTAATGTTTCTGTGTTTTTTATTGTAAATAGTAAAAAAACTAAAACAAACAGACATGAAATCACTGATATCATTGACTAATACATCACTTACTTTGATATTATCTATAACATGTGTAAATAAATTATGACCCTCCAAACGACCCCCAGGAGGCCCGGCTGTTGTGTGTGTGTGTGTGTGTGTGTGTGTGTGTGTGTGTGTGTGTGTGTGTGTGTGTGTGGGGGGGGGGGGGGGTGTGTGTGTTTGGGCCTGGTTATAGGAGAAGTGAGGATGGAGCAGCCATTTACTGGTAAAACTAACTCACTAACATCTTGGTGAAAATAGAATATATGTTTTTTTCAAATTAAAGTGACAATGAAAGTGAGAACAGGAGTTCCCCCCTCACCTCCAGAGTGAACATAAGTCATGTCTGTATATTACATCCATCATCCATCCATCCATCCATCCATCCATCCATCCATCCATCCATCCATCCATCCATCCATCCATCCATCATCCATCATCCATGATGTGATCCAGCAAACATGTCCAAGCAGTAGTGTTGTGTTGTTGCTTCTCATTGTCAATAGAACCATGAGAAAGTATGAGAGTGACTGATACGCTTGTATGATCACTGGACCTTTTGAGAGCAGTCAGACTCTCATACTGTACCAGTAGCATCTGTGTCATTCACAACCCGTCTCCATCTTAACTGGACTTTCTGTGTACACATATGATTTTGTGTTTTCATCTGTGGACTGGTGACTAGTGAGTGTGTTGCCTTCAGTGGCAAAGGGAAATAAAACCTCTGCATGAAGAGGAATCATGGAGCCTCCCCCTTCTCAGCTCCAAGTGTCCAAATCTGAACAGCTGGTCTGGGCTCTGAGTGGAAGCTGAGGTGGTCATGTGCCTGGGCCTCCAGACTAATCCACTCCACTCCAAGTCCAAGTCCGAGTGTAAAACTCAGTCTCAGTCTCAGTCTCAGTCTCTATCTTTGTCCACTCTCTCTCTCTCTCTCTCTCTCTCTCTCTTGCTCTCTCTCACGGTGCAACCTCAGCTCCGCCCACTGCTCCCAGAGTCCAGATCCATATTTCACTTTCTCTTGTATTGTTTGATTGTACACTCATAGTGACAGGGCGTCTTTTCCTTTATAAATGAGTTCCCAGTCATCCGATTGTACCTCAATAACTAGTTTATCCAGGGATTCCTCTCTTCTGACTCATTTGTAATGATATCCATCTGTTGTCTCTTTTAATCTTTCTGTGGTTTTTATTGGAAATAGTAAAAAAACAAACAGACATGAAATCACTGATATCATTGACTAATAAGCCCTTGTACGTTTTCTTCATTTGACTTTTATTTGCTGATTGTTTCATCTGAATGTTTAATCTGTTCCACCTCTTTAAGCTACATCAATAACCAATGTAATACGCCCCCTGGATTTGGTCACCACAGTCACACGGTCAAAGAGCAAGTCAGCCTCGCTGCTGGCCCCTGCTGGCCGCGCCCCGTCACTATCTGTCAAATCCTGTTACAGAGTGCTCTGATGTCTGTGGGAAAAAACTTGAAACTGAGCAAGATGACTATTGCAGCAACACGTCATCAGTAGGATAAAACTAAGCTGTCTCTTGATGGTCTACGACAGGGTGTCCAAACTGGGTCAGAGAGTGCTGGTGTCCTGCATGTTTTAGTTCTCTGCCTGCTTCATCATACCTGAATCTAATGATGACGTCATCACCAAGGTTGTGAAAAAGAACAATAATGAGCCTTTCATCACAAAGTGGATGGGAGAGGCACCGGATGGAGATCAACGGAGATCAAAGCCGGAGGAAATCTTGGATCTGAGCATCTCCATGGCAAAAGGCCCTGATCTCCTTTGATCTGATAGGAGATCAGCACTGGAGCCATGGAGACGCTCAGATCAAAGGAAATCAGCTTTGTAGAGTTGTAATGTGCTCGTACTCATCCTTACATTTTTCTAGAAATTTGTCTTCAATCACCTTTTCTCTATTTACACTCTCTACTTGAACCTTTACCTGTTTATTTATTTCATATTTTCCAAATATCATGATTTTTGTTTGACCTAGATTTAATGAATTAGATTTCATTTCTCTGAATGTATCTAGTATGTCGTTGAAGAGTTTTTCTAGGATTTGGGAGAATTGTGGGTCTGTAGTTTGTGAAGTGTGTCTGTTTTCAATAACGGTATCCTTACTGGAAGCCTGTTGAATGATACTATGTAGAACCTTCTATGTACTGCTGACATGGTCTTTATTGTTTTCTGGTACTTTCTTAAAAGAATTCTTCTAACATTTTCTCATCATATGAGTGAACTTTGTTTTACATTTCTTGGATTTATTTTCCATCTCCTTCGTTCATCATTTATTGGATTCTCTATGTCATGTATTCTTCTCCTTGGATGCATTTTTTAAGCCCTTTGTCATCCATTAAACATCTTTATATTTCACTTTTTCTCGTATTTCTAAATGAGTTCCCAGTCATCTGATTGTACCTCAATAACTAGTTTTTCCAGGGACTGCTCTGTTTTGACTCATTTGTGTTGACATCTATCTGTTGTCTGTTTTAATGTTTCTGTGTTTTTTATTGTAAATAGTAAAAAAACTAAAACAAACAGACATGAAATCACTGATATCATTGACTAATACATCACTTACTTTGATATTATCTATAACATGTGTAAATAAATTATGACCCTCCAAACGACCCCCAGGAGGCCCGGCTGTTGTGTGTGTGTGTGTGTGTGTGTGTGTGTGTGTGTGTGTGTGTGTGTGTGTGGGGGGGGGGGGTGTGTGTGTGTTTGGGCCTGGTTATAGGAGAAGTGAGGATGGAGCAGCCATTTACTGGTAAAACTAACTCACTAACATCTTGGTGAAAATAGAATATATGTTTTTTTCAAATTAAAGTGACAATGAAAGTGAGAACAGGAGTTCCCCCCTCACCTCCAGAGTGAACATAAGTCATGTCTGTATATTACATCCATCATCCATCCATCCATCCATCCATCCATCCATCCATCCATCCATCCATCCATCCATCCATCATCCATCATCCATGATGTGATCCAGCAAACATGTCCAAGCAGTAGTGTTGTGTTGTTGCTTCTCATTGTCAATAGAACCATGAGAAAGTATGAGAGTGACTGATACGCTTGTATGATCACTGGACCTTTTGAGAGCAGTCAGACTCTCATACTGTACCAGTAGCATCTGTGTCATTCACAACCCGTCTCCATCTTAACTGGACTTTCTGTGTACACATATGATTTTGTGTTTTCATCTGTGGACTGGTGACTAGTGAGTGTGTTGCCTTCAGTGGCAAAGGGAAATAAAACCTCTGCATGAAGAGGAATCATGGAGCCTCCCCCTTCTCAGCTCCAAGTGTCCAAATCTGAACAGCTGGTCTGGGCTCTGAGTGGAAGCTGAGGTGGTCATGTGCCTGGGCCTCCAGACTAATCCACTCCACTCCACTCCAAGTCCAAGTCCGAGTGTAAAACTCAGTCTCAGTCTCAGTCTCAGTCTCAGTCTCAGTCTCTATCTTTGTCCACTCTCTCTCTCTCTCTCTCTCTCTCTCTCGCTCTCTCTCACGGTGCAACCTCAGCTCCGCCCACTGCTCCCAGAGTCCAGATCCATATTTCACTTTCTCTTGTATTGTTTGATTGTACACTCATAGTGACAGGGCGTCTTTTCCTTTATAAATGAGTTCCCAGTCATCCGATTGTACCTCAATAACTAGTTTATCCAGGGATTCCTCTCTTCTGACTCATTTGTAATGATATCCATCTGTTGTCTCTTTTAATCTTTCTGTGGTTTTTATTGGAAATAGTAAAAAAACAAACAGACATGAAATCACTGATATCATTGACTAATAAGCCCTTGTACGTTTTCTTCATTTGACTTTTATTTGCTGATTGTTTCATCTGAATGTTTAATCTGTTCCACCTCTTTAAGCTACATCAATAACCAATGTAATACGCCCCCTGGATTTGGTCACCACAGTCACACGGTCAAAGAGCAAGTCAGCCTCGCTGCTGGCCCCTGCTGGCCGCGCCCCGTCACTATCTGTCAAATCCTGTTACAGAGTGCTCTGATGTCTGTGGGAAAAAACTTGAAACTGAGCAAGATGACTATTGCAGCAACACGTCATCAGTAGGATAAAACTAAGCTGTCTCTTGATGGTCTACGACAGGGTGTCCAAACTGGGTCAGAGAGTGCTGGTGTCCTGCATGTTTTAGTTCTCTGCCTGCTTCATCATACCTGAATCTAATGATGACGTCATCACCAAGGTTGTGAAAAAGAACAATAATGAGCCTTTCATCACAAAGTGGATGGGAGAGGCACCGGATGGAGATCAACGGAGATCAAAGCCGGAGGAAATCTTGGATCTGAGCATCTCCATGGCAAAAGGCCCTGATCTCCTTTGATCTGATAGGAGATCAGCACTGGAGCCATGGAGACGCTCAGATCAAAGGAAATCAGCTTTGTAGAGTTGTAATGTGCTCGTACTCATCCTTACATTTTTCTAGAAATTTGTCTTCAATCACCTTTTCTCTATTTACACTCTCTACTTGAACCTTTACCTGTTTATTTATTTCATATTTTCCAAATATCATGATTTTTGTTTGACCTAGATTTAATGAATTAGATTTCATTTCTCTGAATGTATCTAGTATGTCGTTGAAGAGTTTTTCTAGGATTTGGGAGAATTGTGGGTCTGTAGTTTGTGAAGTGTGTCTGTTTTCAATAACGGTATCCTTACTGGAAGCCTGTTGAATGATACTATGTAGAACCTTCTATGTACTGCTGACATGGTCTTTATTGTTTTCTGGTACTTTCTTAAAAGAATTCTTCTAACATTTTCTCATCATATGAGTGAACTTTGTTTTACATTTCTTGGATTTATTTTCCATCTCCTTCGTTCATCATTTATTGGATTCTCTATGTCATGTATTCTTCTCCTTGGATGCATTTTTTAAGCCCTTTGTCATCCATTAAACATCTTTATATTTCACTTTTTCTCGTATTTCTAAATGAGTTCCCAGTCATCTGATTGTACCTCAATAACTAGTTTTTCCAGGGACTGCTCTGTTTTGACTCATTTGTGTTGACATCTATCTGTTGTCTGTTTTAATGTTTCTGTGTTTTTTATTGTAAATAGTAAAAAAACTAAAACAAACAGACATGAAATCACTGATATCATTGACTAATACATCACTTACTTTGATATTATCTATAACATGTGTAAATAAATTATGACCCTCCAAACGACCCCCAGGAGGCCCGGCTGTTGTGTGTGTGTGTGTGTGTGTGTGTGTGTGTGTGTGTGTGTGTGTGTGTGTGTGTGGGGGGGGGGGGGGGGTGTGTGTGTTTGGGCCTGGTTATAGGAGAAGTGAGGATGGAGCAGCCATTTACTGGTAAAACTAACTCACTAACATCTTGGTGAAAATAGAATATATGTTTTTTTCAAATTAAAGTGACAATGAAAGTGAGAACAGGAGTTCCCCCCTCACCTCCAGAGTGAACATAAGTCATGTCTGTATATTACATCCATCATCCATCCATCCATCCATCCATCCATCCATCCATCCATCCATCCATCCATCATCCATCATCCATGATGTGATCCAGCAAACATGTCCAAGCAGTAGTGTTGTGTTGTTGCTTCTCATTGTCAATAGAACCATGAGAAAGTATGAGAGTGACTGATACGCTTGTATGATCACTGGACCTTTTGAGAGCAGTCAGACTCTCATACTGTACCAGTAGCATCTGTGTCATTCACAACCCGTCTCCATCTTAACTGGACTTTCTGTGTACACATATGATTTTGTGTTTTCATCTGTGGACTGGTGACTAGTGAGTGTGTTGCCTTCAGTGGCAAAGGGAAATAAAACCTCTGCATGAAGAGGAATCATGGAGCCTCCCCCTTCTCAGCTCCAAGTGTCCAAATCTGAACAGCTGGTCTGGGCTCTGAGTGGAAGCTGAGGTGGTCATGTGCCTGGGCCTCCAGACTAATCCACTCCACTCCAAGTCCAAGTCCGAGTGTAAAACTCAGTCTCAGTCTCAGTCTCAGTCTCAGTCTCTATCTTTGTCCACTCTCTCTCTCTCTCTCTCTCTCTCTCGCTCTCTCTCACGGTGCAACCTCAGCTCCGCCCACTGCTCCCAGAGTCCAGATCCATATTTCACTTTCTCTTGTATTGTTTGATTGTACACTCATAGTGACAGGGCGTCTTTTCCTTTATAAATGAGTTCCCAGTCATCCGATTGTACCTCAATAACTAGTTTATCCAGGGATTCCTCTCTTCTGACTCATTTGTAATGATATCCATCTGTTGTCTCTTTTAATCTTTCTGTGGTTTTTATTGGAAATAGTAAAAAAACAAACAGACATGAAATCACTGATATCATTGACTAATAAGCCCTTGTACGTTTTCTTCATTTGACTTTTATTTGCTGATTGTTTCATCTGAATGTTTAATCTGTTCCACCTCTTTAAGCTACATCAATAACCAATGTAATACGCCCCCTGGATTTGGTCACCACAGTCACACGGTCAAAGAGCAAGTCAGCCTCGCTGCTGGCCCCTGCTGGCCGCGCCCCGTCACTATCTGTCAAATCCTGTTACAGAGTGCTCTGATGTCTGTGGGAAAAAACTTGAAACTGAGCAAGATGACTATTGCAGCAACACGTCATCAGTAGGATAAAACTAAGCTGTCTCTTGATGGTCTACGACAGGGTGTCCAAACTGGGTCAGAGAGTGCTGGTGTCCTGCATGTTTTAGTTCTCTGCCTGCTTCATCATACCTGAATCTAATGATGACGTCATCACCAAGGTTGTGAAAAAGAACAATAATGAGCCTTTCATCACAAAGTGGATGGGAGAGGCACCGGATGGAGATCAACGGAGATCAAAGCCGGAGGAAATCTTGGATCTGAGCATCTCCATGGCAAAAGGCCCTGATCTCCTTTGATCTGATAGGAGATCAGCACTGGAGCCATGGAGACGCTCAGATCAAAGGAAATCAGCTTTGTAGAGTTGTAATGTGCTCGTACTCATCCTTACATTTTTCTAGAAATTTGTCTTCAATCACCTTTTCTCTATTTACACTCTCTACTTGAACCTTTACCTGTTTATTTATTTCATATTTTCCAAATATCATGATTTTTGTTTGACCTAGATTTAATGAATTAGATTTCATTTCTCTGAATGTATCTAGTATGTCGTTGAAGAGTTTTTCTAGGATTTGGGAGAATTGTGGGTCTGTAGTTTGTGAAGTGTGTCTGTTTTCAATAACGGTATCCTTACTGGAAGCCTGTTGAATGATACTATGTAGAACCTTCTATGTACTGCTGACATGGTCTTTATTGTTTTCTGGTACTTTCTTAAAAGAATTCTTCTAACATTTTCTCATCATATGAGTGAACTTTGTTTTACATTTCTTGGATTTATTTTCCATCTCCTTCGTTCATCATTTATTGGATTCTCTATGTCATGTATTCTTCTCCTTGGATGCATTTTTTAAGCCCTTTGTCATCCATTAAACATCTTTATATTTCACTTTTTCTCGTATTTCTAAATGAGTTCCCAGTCATCTGATTGTACCTCAATAACTAGTTTTTCCAGGGACTGCTCTGTTTTGACTCATTTGTGTTGACATCTATCTGTTGTCTGTTTTAATGTTTCTGTGTTTTTTATTGTAAATAGTAAAAAAACTAAAACAAACAGACATGAAATCACTGATATCATTGACTAATACATCACTTACTTTGATATTATCTATAACATGTGTAAATAAATTATGACCCTCCAAACGACCCCCAGGAGGCCCGGCTGTTGTGTGTGTGTGTGTGTGTGTGTGTGTGTGTGTGTGTGTGTGTGTGTGTGTGTGTGGGGGGGGGGGGGGGGTGTGTGTGTTTGGGCCTGGTTATAGGAGAAGTGAGGATGGAGCAGCCATTTACTGGTAAAACTAACTCACTAACATCTTGGTGAAAATAGAATATATGTTTTTTTCAAATTAAAGTGACAATGAAAGTGAGAACAGGAGTTCCCCCCTCACCTCCAGAGTGAACATAAGTCATGTCTGTATATTACATCCATCATCCATCCATCCATCCATCCATCCATCCATCCATCCATCCATCCATCCATCCATCCATCCATCCATCATCCATCATCCATGATGTGATCCAGCAAACATGTCCAAGCAGTAGTGTTGTGTTGTTGCTTCTCATTGTCAATAGAACCATGAGAAAGTATGAGAGTGACTGATACGCTTGTATGATCACTGGACCTTTTGAGAGCAGTCAGACTCTCATACTGTACCAGTAGCATCTGTGTCATTCACAACCCGTCTCCATCTTAACTGGACTTTCTGTGTACACATATGATTTTGTGTTTTCATCTGTGGACTGGTGACTAGTGAGTGTGTTGCCTTCAGTGGCAAAGGGAAATAAAACCTCTGCATGAAGAGGAATCATGGAGCCTCCCCCTTCTCAGCTCCAAGTGTCCAAATCTGAACAGCTGGTCTGGGCTCTGAGTGGAAGCTGAGGTGGTCATGTGCCTGGGCCTCCAGACTAATCCACTCCACTCCAAGTCCAAGTCCGAGTGTAAAACTCAGTCTCAGTCTCAGTCTCAGTCTCTATCTTTGTCCACTCTCTCTCTCTCTCTCTCTCTCTCTCTCTTGCTCTCTCTCACGGTGCAACCTCAGCTCCGCCCACTGCTCCCAGAGTCCAGATCCATATTTCACTTTCTCTTGTATTGTTTGATTGTACACTCATAGTGACAGGGCGTCTTTTCCTTTATAAATGAGTTCCCAGTCATCCGATTGTACCTCAATAACTAGTTTATCCAGGGATTCCTCTCTTCTGACTCATTTGTAATGATATCCATCTGTTGTCTCTTTTAATCTTTCTGTGGTTTTTATTGGAAATAGTAAAAAAACAAACAGACATGAAATCACTGATATCATTGACTAATAAGCCCTTGTACGTTTTCTTCATTTGACTTTTATTTGCTGATTGTTTCATCTGAATGTTTAATCTGTTCCACCTCTTTAAGCTACATCAATAACCAATGTAATACGCCCCCTGGATTTGGTCACCACAGTCACACGGTCAAAGAGCAAGTCAGCCTCGCTGCTGGCCCCTGCTGGCCGCGCCCCGTCACTATCTGTCAAATCCTGTTACAGAGTGCTCTGATGTCTGTGGGAAAAAACTTGAAACTGAGCAAGATGACTATTGCAGCAACACGTCATCAGTAGGATAAAACTAAGCTGTCTCTTGATGGTCTACGACAGGGTGTCCAAACTGGGTCAGAGAGTGCTGGTGTCCTGCATGTTTTAGTTCTCTGCCTGCTTCATCATACCTGAATCTAATGATGACGTCATCACCAAGGTTGTGAAAAAGAACAATAATGAGCCTTTCATCACAAAGTGGATGGGAGAGGCACCGGATGGAGATCAACGGAGATCAAAGCCGGAGGAAATCTTGGATCTGAGCATCTCCATGGCAAAAGGCCCTGATCTCCTTTGATCTGATAGGAGATCAGCACTGGAGCCATGGAGACGCTCAGATCAAAGGAAATCAGCTTTGTAGAGTTGTAATGTGCTCGTACTCATCCTTACATTTTTCTAGAAATTTGTCTTCAATCACCTTTTCTCTATTTACACTCTCTACTTGAACCTTTACCTGTTTATTTATTTCATATTTTCCAAATATCATGATTTTTGTTTGACCTAGATTTAATGAATTAGATTTCATTTCTCTGAATGTATCTAGTATGTCGTTGAAGAGTTTTTCTAGGATTTGGGAGAATTGTGGGTCTGTAGTTTGTGAAGTGTGTCTGTTTTCAATAACGGTATCCTTACTGGAAGCCTGTTGAATGATACTATGTAGAACCTTCTATGTACTGCTGACATGGTCTTTATTGTTTTCTGGTACTTTCTTAAAAGAATTCTTCTAACATTTTCTCATCATATGAGTGAACTTTGTTTTACATTTCTTGGATTTATTTTCCATCTCCTTCGTTCATCATTTATTGGATTCTCTATGTCATGTATTCTTCTCCTTGGATGCATTTTTTAAGCCCTTTGTCATCCATTAAACATCTTTATATTTCACTTTTTCTCGTATTTCTAAATGAGTTCCCAGTCATCTGATTGTACCTCAATAACTAGTTTTTCCAGGGACTGCTCTGTTTTGACTCATTTGTGTTGACATCTATCTGTTGTCTGTTTTAATGTTTCTGTGTTTTTTATTGTAAATAGTAAAAAAACTAAAACAAACAGACATGAAATCACTGATATCATTGACTAATACATCACTTACTTTGATATTATCTATAACATGTGTAAATAAATTATGACCCTCCAAACGACCCCCAGGAGGCCCGGCTGTGTGTGTGTGTGTGTGTGTGTGTGTGTGTGTGTGTGTGTGTGTGTGTGTGTGTGTGTGTGGGGGGGGGGGGTGTGTGTGTGTTTGGGCCTGGTTATAGGAGAAGTGAGGATGGAGCAGCCATTTACTGGTAAAACTAACTCACTAACATCTTGGTGAAAATAGAATATATGTTTTTTTCAAATTAAAGTGACAATGAAAGTGAGAACAGGAGTTCCCCCCTCACCTCCAGAGTGAACATAAGTCATGTCTGTATATTACATCCATCATCCATCCATCCATCCATCCATCCATCCATCCATCCATCCATCCATCCATCCATCCATCATCCATCATCCATGATGTGATCCAGCAAACATGTCCAAGCAGTAGTGTTGTGTTGTTGCTTCTCATTGTCAATAGAACCATGAGAAAGTATGAGAGTGACTGATACGCTTGTATGATCACTGGACCTTTTGAGAGCAGTCAGACTCTCATACTGTACCAGTAGCATCTGTGTCATTCACAACCCGTCTCCATCTTAACTGGACTTTCTGTGTACACATATGATTTTGTGTTTTCATCTGTGGACTGGTGACTAGTGAGTGTGTTGCCTTCAGTGGCAAAGGGAAATAAAACCTCTGCATGAAGAGGAATCATGGAGCCTCCCCCTTCTCAGCTCCAAGTGTCCAAATCTGAACAGCTGGTCTGGGCTCTGAGTGGAAGCTGAGGTGGTCATGTGCCTGGGCCTCCAGACTAATCCACTCCACTCCAAGTCCAAGTCCGAGTGTAAAACTCAGTCTCAGTCTCAGTCTCAGTCTCAGTCTCTATCTTTGTCCACTCTCTCTCTCTCTCTCTCTCTCTCTCGCTCTCTCTCACGGTGCAACCTCAGCTCCGCCCACTGCTCCCAGAGTCCAGATCCATATTTCACTTTCTCTTGTATTGTTTGATTGTACACTCATAGTGACAGGGCGTCTTTTCCTTTATAAATGAGTTCCCAGTCATCCGATTGTACCTCAATAACTAGTTTATCCAGGGATTCCTCTCTTCTGACTCATTTGTAATGATATCCATCTGTTGTCTCTTTTAATCTTTCTGTGGTTTTTATTGGAAATAGTAAAAAAACAAACAGACATGAAATCACTGATATCATTGACTAATAAGCCCTTGTACGTTTTCTTCATTTGACTTTTATTTGCTGATTGTTTCATCTGAATGTTTAATCTGTTCCACCTCTTTAAGCTACATCAATAACCAATGTAATACGCCCCCTGGATTTGGTCACCACAGTCACACGGTCAAAGAGCAAGTCAGCCTCGCTGCTGGCCCCTGCTGGCCGCGCCCCGTCACTATCTGTCAAATCCTGTTACAGAGTGCTCTGATGTCTGTGGGAAAAAACTTGAAACTGAGCAAGATGACTATTGCAGCAACACGTCATCAGTAGGATAAAACTAAGCTGTCTCTTGATGGTCTACGACAGGGTGTCCAAACTGGGTCAGAGAGTGCTGGTGTCCTGCATGTTTTAGTTCTCTGCCTGCTTCATCATACCTGAATCTAATGATGACGTCATCACCAAGGTTGTGAAAAAGAACAATAATGAGCCTTTCATCACAAAGTGGATGGGAGAGGCACCGGATGGAGATCAACGGAGATCAAAGCCGGAGGAAATCTTGGATCTGAGCATCTCCATGGCAAAAGGCCCTGATCTCCTTTGATCTGATAGGAGATCAGCACTGGAGCCATGGAGACGCTCAGATCAAAGGAAATCAGCTTTGTAGAGTTGTAATGTGCTCGTACTCATCCTTACATTTTTCTAGAAATTTGTCTTCAATCACCTTTTCTCTATTTACACTCTCTACTTGAACCTTTACCTGTTTATTTATTTCATATTTTCCAAATATCATGATTTTTGTTTGACCTAGATTTAATGAATTAGATTTCATTTCTCTGAATGTATCTAGTATGTCGTTGAAGAGTTTTTCTAGGATTTGGGAGAATTGTGGGTCTGTAGTTTGTGAAGTGTGTCTGTTTTCAATAACGGTATCCTTACTGGAAGCCTGTTGAATGATACTATGTAGAACCTTCTATGTACTGCTGACATGGTCTTTATTGTTTTCTGGTACTTTCTTAAAAGAATTCTTCTAACATTTTCTCATCATATGAGTGAACTTTGTTTTACATTTCTTGGATTTATTTTCCATCTCCTTCGTTCATCATTTATTGGATTCTCTATGTCATGTATTCTTCTCCTTGGATGCATTTTTTAAGCCCTTTGTCATCCATTAAACATCTTTATATTTCACTTTTTCTCGTATTTCTAAATGAGTTCCCAGTCATCTGATTGTACCTCAATAACTAGTTTTTCCAGGGACTGCTCTGTTTTGACTCATTTGTGTTGACATCTATCTGTTGTCTGTTTTAATGTTTCTGTGTTTTTTATTGTAAATAGTAAAAAAACTAAAACAAACAGACATGAAATCACTGATATCATTGACTAATACATCACTTACTTTGATATTATCTATAACATGTGTAAATAAATTATGACCCTCCAAACGACCCCCAGGAGGCCCGGCTGTGTGTGTGTGTGTGTGTGTGTGTGTGTGTGTGTGTGTGTGTGTGTGTGTGTGTGTGTGTGGGGGGGGGGGGTGTGTGTGTGTTTGGGCCTGGTTATAGGAGAAGTGAGGATGGAGCAGCCATTTACTGGTAAAACTAACTCACTAACATCTTGGTGAAAATAGAATATATGTTTTTTTCAAATTAAAGTGACAATGAAAGTGAGAACAGGAGTTCCCCCCTCACCTCCAGAGTGAACATAAGTCATGTCTGTATATTACATCCATCATCCATCCATCCATCCATCCATCCATCCATCCATCCATCCATCCATCATCCATCATCCATGATGTGATCCAGCAAACATGTCCAAGCAGTAGTGTTGTGTTGTTGCTTCTCATTGTCAATAGAACCATGAGAAAGTATGAGAGTGACTGATACGCTTGTATGATCACTGGACCTTTTGAGAGCAGTCAGACTCTCATACTGTACCAGTAGCATCTGTGTCATTCACAACCCGTCTCCATCTTAACTGGACTTTCTGTGTACACATATGATTTTGTGTTTTCATCTGTGGACTGGTGACTAGTGAGTGTGTTGCCTTCAGTGGCAAAGGGAAATAAAACCTCTGCATGAAGAGGAATCATGGAGCCTCCCCCTTCTCAGCTCCAAGTGTCCAAATCTGAACAGCTGGTCTGGGCTCTGAGTGGAAGCTGAGGTGGTCATGTGCCTGGGCCTCCAGACTAATCCACTCCACTCCAAGTCCAAGTCCGAGTGTAAAACTCAGTCTCAGTCTCAGTCTCAGTCTCAGTCTCTATCTTTGTCCACTCTCTCTCTCTCTCTCTCTCTCTCTCGCTCTCTCTCACGGTGCAACCTCAGCTCCGCCCACTGCTCCCAGAGTCCAGATCCATATTTCACTTTCTCTTGTATTGTTTGATTGTACACTCATAGTGACAGGGCGTCTTTTCCTTTATAAATGAGTTCCCAGTCATCCGATTGTACCTCAATAACTAGTTTATCCAGGGATTCCTCTCTTCTGACTCATTTGTAATGATATCCATCTGTTGTCTCTTTTAATCTTTCTGTGGTTTTTATTGGAAATAGTAAAAAAACAAACAGACATGAAATCACTGATATCATTGACTAATAAGCCCTTGTACGTTTTCTTCATTTGACTTTTATTTGCTGATTGTTTCATCTGAATGTTTAATCTGTTCCACCTCTTTAAGCTACATCAATAACCAATGTAATACGCCCCCTGGATTTGGTCACCACAGTCACACGGTCAAAGAGCAAGTCAGCCTCGCTGCTGGCCCCTGCTGGCCGCGCCCCGTCACTATCTGTCAAATCCTGTTACAGAGTGCTCTGATGTCTGTGGGAAAAAACTTGAAACTGAGCAAGATGACTATTGCAGCAACACGTCATCAGTAGGATAAAACTAAGCTGTCTCTTGATGGTCTACGACAGGGTGTCCAAACTGGGTCAGAGAGTGCTGGTGTCCTGCATGTTTTAGTTCTCTGCCTGCTTCATCATACCTGAATCTAATGATGACGTCATCACCAAGGTTGTGAAAAAGAACAATAATGAGCCTTTCATCACAAAGTGGATGGGAGAGGCACCGGATGGAGATCAACGGAGATCAAAGCCGGAGGAAATCTTGGATCTGAGCATCTCCATGGCAAAAGGCCCTGATCTCCTTTGATCTGATAGGAGATCAGCACTGGAGCCATGGAGACGCTCAGATCAAAGGAAATCAGCTTTGTAGAGTTGTAATGTGCTCGTACTCATCCTTACATTTTTCTAGAAATTTGTCTTCAATCACCTTTTCTCTATTTACACTCTCTACTTGAACCTTTACCTGTTTATTTATTTCATATTTTCCAAATATCATGATTTTTGTTTGACCTAGATTTAATGAATTAGATTTCATTTCTCTGAATGTATCTAGTATGTCGTTGAAGAGTTTTTCTAGGATTTGGGAGAATTGTGGGTCTGTAGTTTGTGAAGTGTGTCTGTTTTCAATAACGGTATCCTTACTGGAAGCCTGTTGAATGATACTATGTAGAACCTTCTATGTACTGCTGACATGGTCTTTATTGTTTTCTGGTACTTTCTTAAAAGAATTCTTCTAACATTTTCTCATCATATGAGTGAACTTTGTTTTACATTTCTTGGATTTATTTTCCATCTCCTTCGTTCATCATTTATTGGATTCTCTATGTCATGTATTCTTCTCCTTGGATGCATTTTTTAAGCCCTTTGTCATCCATTAAACATCTTTATATTTCACTTTTTCTCGTATTTCTAAATGAGTTCCCAGTCATCTGATTGTACCTCAATAACTAGTTTTTCCAGGGACTGCTCTGTTTTGACTCATTTGTGTTGACATCTATCTGTTGTCTGTTTTAATGTTTCTGTGTTTTTTATTGTAAATAGTAAAAAAACTAAAACAAACAGACATGAAATCACTGATATCATTGACTAATACATCACTTACTTTGATATTATCTATAACATGTGTAAATAAATTATGACCCTCCAAACGACCCCCAGGAGGCCCGGCTGTTGTGTGTGTGTGTGTGTGTGTGTGTGTGTGTGTGTGTGTGTGTGTGTGTGTGTGTGTGGGGGGGGGGGGGTGTGTGTGTGTTTGGGCCTGGTTATAGGAGAAGTGAGGATGGAGCAGCCATTTACTGGTAAAACTAACTCACTAACATCTTGGTGAAAATAGAATATATGTTTTTTTCAAATTAAAGTGACAATGAAAGTGAGAACAGGAGTTCCCCCCTCACCTCCAGAGTGAACATAAGTCATGTCTGTATATTACATCCATCATCCATCCATCCATCCATCCATCCATCCATCCATCCATCCATCCATCATCCATCATCCATGATGTGATCCAGCAAACATGTCCAAGCAGTAGTGTTGTGTTGTTGCTTCTCATTGTCAATAGAACCATGAGAAAGTATGAGAGTGACTGATACGCTTGTATGATCACTGGACCTTTTGAGAGCAGTCAGACTCTCATACTTCATCTGTGGACTGGTGACTAGTGAGTGTGTTGCCTTCAGTGGCAAAGGGAAATAAAACCTCTGCATGAAGAGGAATCATGGAGCCTCCCCCTTCTCAGCTCCAAGTGTCCAAATCTGAACAGCTGGTCTGGGCTCTGAGTGGAAGCTGAGGTGGTCATGTGCCTGGGCCTCCAGACTAATCCACTCCACTCCACTCCAAGTCCAAGTCCGAGTGTAAAACTCAGTCTCAGTCTCAGTCTCAGTCTCTAGCTTTGTCCACTCTCTCTCTCTCTCTCTCTCTCTCTCGCTCTCTCTCACGGTGCAACCTCAGCTCCGCCCACTGCTCCCAGAGTCCAGATCCATATTTCACTTTCTCTTGTATTGTTTGATTGTACACTCATAGTGACAGGGCGTCTTTTCCTTTATAAATGAGTTCCCAGTCATCCGATTGTACCTCAATAACTAGTTTATCCAGGGATTCCTCTCTTCTGACTCATTTGTAATGATATCCATCTGTTGTCTCTTTTAATCTTTCTGTGGTTTTTATTGGAAATAGTAAAAAAACAAACAGACATGAAATCACTGATATCATTGACTAATAAGCCCTTGTACGTTTTCTTCATTTGACTTTTATTTGCTGATTGTTTCATCTGAATGTTTAATCTGTTCCACCTCTTTAAGCTACATCAATAACCAATGTAATACGCCCCCTGGATTTGGTCACCACAGTCACACGGTCAAAGAGCAAGTCAGCCTCGCTGCTGGCCCCTGCTGGCCGCGCCCCGTCACTATCTGTCAAATCCTGTTACAGAGTGCTCTGATGTCTGTGGGAAAAAACTTGAAACTGAGCAAGATGACTATTGCAGCAACACGTCATCAGTAGGATAAAACTAAGCTGTCTCTTGATGGTCTACGACAGGGTGTCCAAACTGGGTCAGAGAGTGCTGGTGTCCTGCATGTTTTAGTTCTCTGCCTGCTTCATCATACCTGAATCTAATGATGACGTCATCACCAAGGTTGTGAAAAAGAACAATAATGAGCCTTTCATCACAAAGTGGATGGGAGAGGCACCGGATGGAGATCAACGGAGATCAAAGCCGGAGGAAATCTTGGATCTGAGCATCTCCATGGCAAAAGGCCCTGATCTCCTTTGATCTGATAGGAGATCAGCACTGGAGCCATGGAGACGCTCAGATCAAAGGAAATCAGCTTTGTAGAGTTGTAATGTGCTCGTACTCATCCTTACATTTTTCTAGAAATTTGTCTTCAATCACCTTTTCTCTATTTACACTCTCTACTTGAACCTTTACCTGTTTATTTATTTCATATTTTCCAAATATCATGATTTTTGTTTGACCTAGATTTAATGAATTAGATTTCATTTCTCTGAATGTATCTAGTATGTCGTTGAAGAGTTTTTCTAGGATTTGGGAGAATTGTGGGTCTGTAGTTTGTGAAGTGTGTCTGTTTTCAATAACGGTATCCTTACTGGAAGCCTGTTGAATGATACTATGTAGAACCTTCTATGTACTGCTGACATGGTCTTTATTGTTTTCTGGTACTTTCTTAAAAGAATTCTTCTAACATTTTCTCATCATATGAGTGAACTTTGTTTTACATTTCTTGGATTTATTTTCCATCTCCTTCGTTCATCATTTATTGGATTCTCTATGTCATGTATTCTTCTCCTTGGATGCATTTTTTAAGCCCTTTGTCATCCATTAAACATCTTTATATTTCACTTTTTCTCGTATTTCTAAATGAGTTCCCAGTCATCTGATTGTACCTCAATAACTAGTTTTTCCAGGGACTGCTCTGTTTTGACTCATTTGTGTTGACATCTATCTGTTGTCTGTTTTAATGTTTCTGTGTTTTTTATTGTAAATAGTAAAAAAACTAAAACAAACAGACATGAAATCACTGATATCATTGACTAATACATCACTTACTTTGATATTATCTATAACATGTGTAAATAAATTATGACCCTCCAAACGACCCCCAGGAGGCCCGGCTGTTGTGTGTGTGTGTGTGTGTGTGTGTGTGTGTGTGTGTGTGTGTGTGTGTGTGTGTGTGTGGGGGGGGGTGTGTGTGTGTTTGGGCCTGGTTATAGGAGAAGTGAGGATGGAGCAGCCATTTACTGGTAAAACTAACTCACTAACATCTTGGTGAAAATAGAATATATGTTTTTTTCAAATTAAAGTGACAATGAAAGTGAGAACAGGAGTTCCCCCCTCACCTCCAGAGTGAACATAAGTCATGTCTGTATATTACATCCATCATCCATCCATCCATCCATCCATCCATCCATCCATCCATCCATCCATCCATCATCCATCATCCATGATGTGATCCAGCAAACATGTCCAAGCAGTAGTGTTGTGTTGTTGCTTCTCATTGTCAATAGAACCATGAGAAAGTATGAGAGTGACTGATACGCTTGTATGATCACTGGACCTTTTGAAAGCAGTCAGACTCTCATACTGTACCAGTAGCATCTGTGTCATTCACAACCCGTCTCCATCTTAACTGGACTTTCTGTGTACACATATGATTTTGTGTTTTCATCTGTGGACTGGTGACTAGTGAGTGTGTTGCCTTCAGTGGCAAAGGGAAATAAAACCTCTGCATGAAGAGGAATCATGGAGCCTCCCCCTTCTCAGCTCCAAGTGTCCAAATCTGAACAGCTGGTCTGGGCTCTGAGTGGAAGCTGAGGTGGTCATGTGCCTGGGCCTCCAGACTAATCCACTCCACTCCAAGTCCAAGTCCGAGTGTAAAACTCAGTCTCAGTCTCAGTCTCAGTCTCAGTCTCTATCTTTGTCCACTCTCTCTCTCTCTCTCTCTCTCTCTCGCTCTCTCTCACGGTGCAACCTCAGCTCCGCCCACTGCTCCCAGAGTCCAGATCCATATTTCACTTTCTCTTGTATTGTTTGATTGTACACTCATAGTGACAGGGCGTCTTTTCCTTTATAAATGAGTTCCCAGTCATCCGATTGTACCTCAATAACTAGTTTATCCAGGGATTCCTCTCTTCTGACTCATTTGTAATGATATCCATCTGTTGTCTCTTTTAATCTTTCTGTGGTTTTTATTGGAAATAGTAAAAAAACAAACAGACATGAAATCACTGATATCATTGACTAATAAGCCCTTGTACGTTTTCTTCATTTGACTTTTATTTGCTGATTGTTTCATCTGAATGTTTAATCTGTTCCACCTCTTTAAGCTACATCAATAACCAATGTAATACGCCCCCTGGATTTGGTCACCACAGTCACACGGTCAAAGAGCAAGTCAGCCTCGCTGCTGGCCCCTGCTGGCCGCGCCCCGTCACTATCTGTCAAATCCTGTTACAGAGTGCTCTGATGTCTGTGGGAAAAAACTTGAAACTGAGCAAGATGACTATTGCAGCAACACGTCATCAGTAGGATAAAACTAAGCTGTCTCTTGATGGTCTACGACAGGGTGTCCAAACTGGGTCAGAGAGTGCTGGTGTCCTGCATGTTTTAGTTCTCTGCCTGCTTCATCATACCTGAATCTAATGATGACGTCATCACCAAGGTTGTGAAAAAGAACAATAATGAGCCTTTCATCACAAAGTGGATGGGAGAGGCACCGGATGGAGATCAACGGAGATCAAAGCCGGAGGAAATCTTGGATCTGAGCATCTCCATGGCAAAAGGCCCTGATCTCCTTTGATCTGATAGGAGATCAGCACTGGAGCCATGGAGACGCTCAGATCAAAGGAAATCAGCTTTGTAGAGTTGTAATGTGCTCGTACTCATCCTTACATTTTTCTAGAAATTTGTCTTCAATCACCTTTTCTCTATTTACACTCTCTACTTGAACCTTTACCTGTTTATTTATTTCATATTTTCCAAATATCATGATTTTTGTTTGACCTAGATTTAATGAATTAGATTTCATTTCTCTGAATGTATCTAGTATGTCGTTGAAGAGTTTTTCTAGGATTTGGGAGAATTGTGGGTCTGTAGTTTGTGAAGTGTGTCTGTTTTCAATAACGGTATCCTTACTGGAAGCCTGTTGAATGATACTATGTAGAACCTTCTATGTACTGCTGACATGGTCTTTATTGTTTTCTGGTACTTTCTTAAAAGAATTCTTCTAACATTTTCTCATCATATGAGTGAACTTTGTTTTACATTTCTTGGATTTATTTTCCATCTCCTTCGTTCATCATTTATTGGATTCTCTATGTCATGTATTCTTCTCCTTGGATGCATTTTTTAAGCCCTTTGTCATCCATTAAACATCTTTATATTTCACTTTTTCTCGTATTTCTAAATGAGTTCCCAGTCATCTGATTGTACCTCAATAACTAGTTTTTCCAGGGACTGCTCTGTTTTGACTCATTTGTGTTGACATCTATCTGTTGTCTGTTTTAATGTTTCTGTGTTTTTTATTGTAAATAGTAAAAAAACTAAAACAAACAGACATGAAATCACTGATATCATTGACTAATACATCACTTACTTTGATATTATCTATAACATGTGTAAATAAATTATGACCCTCCAAACGACCCCCAGGAAGCCCGGCTGTTGTGTGTGTGTGTGTGTGTGTGTGTGTGTGTGTGTGTGTGTGTGTGTGTGTGTGTGTGTGGGGGGGGGGGTGTGTGTGTGTTTGGGCCTGGTTATAGGAGAAGTGAGGATGGAGCAGCCATTTACTGGTAAAACTAACTCACTAACATCTTGGTGAAAATAGAATATATGTTTTTTTTCAAATTAAAGTGACAATGAAAGTGAGAACAGGAGTTCCCCCCTCACCTCCAGAGTGAACATAAGTCATGTCTGTATATTACATCCATCATCCATCCATCCATCCATCCATCCATCCATCCATCCATCATCCATCATCCATGATGTGATCCAGCAAACATGTCCAAGCAGTAGTGTTGTGTTGTTGCTTCTCATTGTCAATAGAACCATGAGAAAGTATGAGAGTGACTGATACGCTTGTATGATCACTGGACCTTTTGAAAGCAGTCAGACTCTCATACTGTACCAGTAGCATCTGTGTCATTCACAACCCGTCTCCATCTTAACTGGACTTTCTGTGTACACATATGATTTTGTGTTTTCATCTGTGGACTGGTGACTAGTGAGTGTGTTGCCTTCAGTGGCAAAGGGAAATAAAACCTCTGCATGAAGAGGAATCATGGAGCCTCCCCCTTCTCAGCTCCAAGTGTCCAAATCTGAACAGCTGGTCTGGGCTCTGAGTGGAAGCTGAGGTGGTCATGTGCCTGGGCCTCCAGACTAATCCACTCCACTCCAAGTCCAAGTCCGAGTGTAAAACTCAGTCTCAGTCTCAGTCTCAGTCTCAGTCTCTATCTTTGTCCACTCTCTCTCTCTCTCTCTCTCTCTCTCGCTCTCTCTCACGGTGCAACCTCAGCTCCGCCCACTGCTCCCAGAGTCCAGATCCATATTTCACTTTCTCTTGTATTGTTTGATTGTACACTCATAGTGACAGGGCGTCTTTTCCTTTATAAATGAGTTCCCAGTCATCCGATTGTACCTCAATAACTAGTTTATCCAGGGATTCCTCTCTTCTGACTCATTTGTAATGATATCCATCTGTTGTCTCTTTTAATCTTTCTGTGGTTTTTATTGGAAATAGTAAAAAAACAAACAGACATGAAATCACTGATATCATTGACTAATAAGCCCTTGTACGTTTTCTTCATTTGACTTTTATTTGCTGATTGTTTCATCTGAATGTTTAATCTGTTCCACCTCTTTAAGCTACATCAATAACCAATGTAATACGCCCCCTGGATTTGGTCACCACAGTCACACGGTCAAAGAGCAAGTCAGCCTCGCTGCTGGCCCCTGCTGGCCGCGCCCCGTCACTATCTGTCAAATCCTGTTACAGAGTGCTCTGATGTCTGTGGGAAAAAACTTGAAACTGAGCAAGATGACTATTGCAGCAACACGTCATCAGTAGGATAAAACTAAGCTGTCTCTTGATGGTCTACGACAGGGTGTCCAAACTGGGTCAGAGAGTGCTGGTGTCCTGCATGTTTTAGTTCTCTGCCTGCTTCATCATACCTGAATCTAATGATGACGTCATCACCAAGGTTGTGAAAAAGAACAATAATGAGCCTTTCATCACAAAGTGGATGGGAGAGGCACCGGATGGAGATCAACGGAGATCAAAGCCGGAGGAAATCTTGGATCTGAGCATCTCCATGGCAAAAGGCCCTGATCTCCTTTGATCTGATAGGAGATCAGCACTGGAGCCATGGAGACGCTCAGATCAAAGGAAATCAGCTTTGTAGAGTTGTAATGTGCTCGTACTCATCCTTACATTTTTCTAGAAATTTGTCTTCAATCACCTTTTCTCTATTTACACTCTCTACTTGAACCTTTACCTGTTTATTTATTTCATATTTTCCAAATATCATGATTTTTGTTTGACCTAGATTTAATGAATTAGATTTCATTTCTCTGAATGTATCTAGTATGTCGTTGAAGAGTTTTTCTAGGATTTGGGAGAATTGTGGGTCTGTAGTTTGTGAAGTGTGTCTGTTTTCAATAACGGTATCCTTACTGGAAGCCTGTTGAATGATACTATGTAGAACCTTCTATGTACTGCTGACATGGTCTTTATTGTTTTCTGGTACTTTCTTAAAAGAATTCTTCTAACATTTTCTCATCATATGAGTGAACTTTGTTTTACATTTCTTGGATTTATTTTCCATCTCCTTCGTTCATCATTTATTGGATTCTCTATGTCATGTATTCTTCTCCTTGGATGCATTTTTTAAGCCCTTTGTCATCCATTAAACATCTTTATATTTCACTTTTTCTCGTATTTCTAAATGAGTTCCCAGTCATCTGATTGTACCTCAATAACTAGTTTTTCCAGGGACTGCTCTGTTTTGACTCATTTGTGTTGACATCTATCTGTTGTCTGTTTTAATGTTTCTGTGTTTTTTATTGTAAATAGTAAAAAAACTAAAACAAACAGACATGAAATCACTGATATCATTGACTAATACATCACTTACTTTGATATTATCTATAACATGTGTAAATAAATTATGACCCTCCAAACGACCCCCAGGAAGCCCGGCTGTTGTGTGTGTGTGTGTGTGTGTGTGTGTGTGTGTGTGTGTGTGTGTGTGTGTGTGTGTGTGGGGGGGGGGGGTGTGTGTGTGTTTGGGCCTGGTTATAGGAGAAGTGAGGATGGAGCAGCCATTTACTGGTAAAACTAACTCACTAACATCTTGGTGAAAATAGAATATATGTTTTTTTTCAAATTAAAGTGACAATGAAAGTGAGAACAGGAGTTCCCCCCTCACCTCCAGAGTGAACATAAGTCATGTCTGTATATTACATCCATCATCCATCCATCCATCCATCCATCCATCCATCCATCCATCATCCATCATCCATGATGTGATCCAGCAAACATGTCCAAGCAGTAGTGTTGTGTTGTTGCTTCTCATTGTCAATAGAACCATGAGAAAGTATGAGAGTGACTGATACGCTTGTATGATCACTGGACCTTTTGAAAGCAGTCAGACTCTCATACTGTACCAGTAGCATCTGTGTCATTCACAACCCGTCTCCATCTTAACTGGACTTTCTGTGTACACATATGATTTTGTGTTTTCATCTGTGGACTGGTGACTAGTGAGTGTGTTGCCTTCAGTGGCAAAGGGAAATAAAACCTCTGCATGAAGAGGAATCATGGAGCCTCCCCCTTCTCAGCTCCAAGTGTCCAAATCTGAACAGCTGGTCTGGGCTCTGAGTGGAAGCTGAGGTGGTCATGTGCCTGGGCCTCCAGACTAATCCACTCCACTCCAAGTCCAAGTCCGAGTGTAAAACTCAGTCTCAGTCTCAGTCTCAGTCTCAGTCTCTATCTTTGTCCACTCTCTCTCTCTCTCTCTCTCTCTCTCTCGCTCTCTCTCACGGTGCAACCTCAGCTCCGCCCACTGCTCCCAGAGTCCAGATCCATATTTCACTTTCTCTTGTATTGTTTGATTGTACACTCATAGTGACAGGGCGTCTTTTCCTTTATAAATGAGTTCCCAGTCATCCGATTGTACCTCAATAACTAGTTTATCCAGGGATTCCTCTCTTCTGACTCATTTGTAATGATATCCATCTGTTGTCTCTTTTAATCTTTCTGTGGTTTTTATTGGAAATAGTAAAAAAACAAACAGACATGAAATCACTGATATCATTGACTAATAAGCCCTTGTACGTTTTCTTCATTTGACTTTTATTTGCTGATTGTTTCATCTGAATGTTTAATCTGTTCCACCTCTTTAAGCTACATCAATAACCAATGTAATACGCCCCCTGGATTTGGTCACCACAGTCACACGGTCAAAGAGCAAGTCAGCCTCGCTGCTGGCCCCTGCTGGCCGCGCCCCGTCACTATCTGTCAAATCCTGTTACAGAGTGCTCTGATGTCTGTGGGAAAAAACTTGAAACTGAGCAAGATGACTATTGCAGCAACACGTCATCAGTAGGATAAAACTAAGCTGTCTCTTGATGGTCTACGACAGGGTGTCCAAACTGGGTCAGAGAGTGCTGGTGTCCTGCATGTTTTAGTTCTCTGCCTGCTTCATCATACCTGAATCTAATGATGACGTCATCACCAAGGTTGTGAAAAAGAACAATAATGAGCCTTTCATCACAAAGTGGATGGGAGAGGCACCGGATGGAGATCAACGGAGATCAAAGCCGGAGGAAATCTTGGATCTGAGCATCTCCATGGCAAAAGGCCCTGATCTCCTTTGATCTGATAGGAGATCAGCACTGGAGCCATGGAGACGCTCAGATCAAAGGAAATCAGCTTTGTAGAGTTGTAATGTGCTCGTACTCATCCTTACATTTTTCTAGAAATTTGTCTTCAATCACCTTTTCTCTATTTACACTCTCTACTTGAACCTTTACCTGTTTATTTATTTCATATTTTCCAAATATCATGATTTTTGTTTGACCTAGATTTAATGAATTAGATTTCATTTCTCTGAATGTATCTAGTATGTCGTTGAAGAGTTTTTCTAGGATTTGGGAGAATTGTGGGTCTGTAGTTTGTGAAGTGTGTCTGTTTTCAATAACGGTATCCTTACTGGAAGCCTGTTGAATGATACTATGTAGAACCTTCTATGTACTGCTGACATGGTCTTTATTGTTTTCTGGTACTTTCTTAAAAGAATTCTTCTAACATTTTCTCATCATATGAGTGAACTTTGTTTTACATTTCTTGGATTTATTTTCCATCTCCTTCGTTCATCATTTATTGGATTCTCTATGTCATGTATTCTTCTCCTTGGATGCATTTTTTAAGCCCTTTGTCATCCATTAAACATCTTTATATTTCACTTTTTCTCGTATTTCTAAATGAGTTCCCAGTCATCTGATTGTACCTCAATAACTAGTTTTTCCAGGGACTGCTCTGTTTTGACTCATTTGTGTTGACATCTATCTGTTGTCTGTTTTAATGTTTCTGTGTTTTTTATTGTAAATAGTAAAAAAACTAAAACAAACAGACATGAAATCACTGATATCATTGACTAATACATCACTTACTTTGATATTATCTATAACATGTGTAAATAAATTATGACCCTCCAAACGACCCCCAGGAAGCCCGGCTGTTGTGTGTGTGTGTGTGTGTGTGTGTGTGTGTGTGTGTGTGTGTGTGTGTGTGTGTGTGTGTGGGGGGGGGTGTGTGTGTGTTTGGGCCTGGTTATAGGAGAAGTGAGGATGGAGCAGCCATTTACTGGTAAAACTAACTCACTAACATCTTGGTGAAAATAGAATATATGTTTTTTTTCAAATTAAAGTGACAATGAAAGTGAGAACAGGAGTTCCCCCCTCACCTCCAGAGTGAACATAAGTCATGTCTGTATATTACATCCATCATCCATCCATCCATCCATCCATCCATCCATCCATCCATCATCCATCATCCATGATGTGATCCAGCAAACATGTCCAAGCAGTAGTGTTGTGTTGTTGCTTCTCATTGTCAATAGAACCATGAGAAAGTATGAGAGTGACTGATACGCTTGTATGATCACTGGACCTTTTGAAAGCAGTCAGACTCTCATACTGTACCAGTAGCATCTGTGTCATTCACAACCCGTCTCCATCTTAACTGGACTTTCTGTGTACACATATGATTTTGTGTTTTCATCTGTGGACTGGTGACTAGTGAGTGTGTTGCCTTCAGTGGCAAAGGGAAATAAAACCTCTGCATGAAGAGGAATCATGGAGCCTCCCCCTTCTCAGCTCCAAGTGTCCAAATCTGAACAGCTGGTCTGGGCTCTGAGTGGAAGCTGAGGTGGTCATGTGCCTGGGCCTCCAGACTAATCCACTCCACTCCAAGTCCAAGTCCGAGTGTAAAACTCAGTCTCAGTCTCAGTCTCAGTCTCAGTCTCTATCTTTGTCCACTCTCTCTCTCTCTCTCTCTCTCTCTCGCTCTCTCTCACGGTGCAACCTCAGCTCCGCCCACTGCTCCCAGAGTCCAGATCCATATTTCACTTTCTCTTGTATTGTTTGATTGTACACTCATAGTGACAGGGCGTCTTTTCCTTTATAAATGAGTTCCCAGTCATCCGATTGTACCTCAATAACTAGTTTATCCAGGGATTCCTCTCTTCTGACTCATTTGTAATGATATCCATCTGTTGTCTCTTTTAATCTTTCTGTGGTTTTTATTGGAAATAGTAAAAAAAACAAACAGACATGAAATCACTGATATCATTGACTAATAAGCCCTTGTACGTTTTCTTCATTTGACTTTTATTTGCTGATTGTTTCATCTGAATGTTTAATCTGTTCCACCTCTTTAAGCTACATCAATAACCAATGTAATACGCCCCCTGGATTTGGTCACCACAGTCACACGGTCAAAGAGCAAGTCAGCCTCGCTGCTGGCCCCTGCTGGCCGCGCCCCGTCACTATCTGTCAAATCCTGTTACAGAGTGCTCTGATGTCTGTGGGAAAAAACTTGAAACTGAGCAAGATGACTATTGCAGCAACACGTCATCAGTAGGATAAAACTAAGCTGTCTCTTGATGGTCTACGACAGGGTGTCCAAACTGGGTCAGAGAGTGCTGGTGTCCTGCATGTTTTAGTTCTCTGCCTGCTTCATCATACCTGAATCTAATGATGACGTCATCACCAAGGTTGTGAAAAAGAACAATAATGAGCCTTTCATCACAAAGTGGATGGGAGAGGCACCGGATGGAGATCAACGGAGATCAAAGCCGGAGGAAATCTTGGATCTGAGCATCTCCATGGCAAAAGGCCCTGATCTCCTTTGATCTGATAGGAGATCAGCACTGGAGCCATGGAGACGCTCAGATCAAAGGAAATCAGCTTTGTAGAGTTGTAATGTGCTCGTACTCATCCTTACATTTTTCTAGAAATTTGTCTTCAATCACCTTTTCTCTATTTACACTCTCTACTTGAACCTTTACCTGTTTATTTATTTCATATTTTCCAAATATCATGATTTTTGTTTGACCTAGATTTAATGAATTAGATTTCATTTCTCTGAATGTATCTAGTATGTCGTTGAAGAGTTTTTCTAGGATTTGGGAGAATTGTGGGTCTGTAGTTTGTGAAGTGTGTCTGTTTTCAATAACGGTATCCTTACTGGAAGCCTGTTGAATGATACTATGTAGAACCTTCTATGTACTGCTGACATGGTCTTTATTGTTTTCTGGTACTTTCTTAAAAGAATTCTTCTAACATTTTCTCATCATATGAGTGAACTTTGTTTTACATTTCTTGGATTTATTTTCCATCTCCTTCGTTCATCATTTATTGGATTCTCTATGTCATGTATTCTTCTCCTTGGATGCATTTTTTAAGCCCTTTGTCATCCATTAAACATCTTTATATTTCACTTTTTCTCGTATTTCTAAATGAGTTCCCAGTCATCTGATTGTACCTCAATAACTAGTTTTTCCAGGGACTGCTCTGTTTTGACTCATTTGTGTTGACATCTATCTGTTGTCTGTTTTAATGTTTCTGTGTTTTTTATTGTAAATAGTAAAAAAACTAAAACAAACAGACATGAAATCACTGATATCATTGACTAATACATCACTTACTTTGATATTATCTATAACATGTGTAAATAAATTATGACCCTCCAAACGACCCCCAGGAGGCCCGGCTGTTGTGTGTGTGTGTGTGTGTGTGTGTGTGTGTGTGTGTGTGTGTGTGTGTGTGTGTGTGTGTGGGGGGGGGGGGTGTGTGTGTGTTTGGGCCTGGTTATAGGAGAAGTGAGGATGGAGCAGCCATTTACTGGTAAAACTAACTCACTAACATCTTGGTGAAAATAGAATATATGTTTTTTTCAAATTAAAGTGACAATGAAAGTGAGAACAGGAGTTCCCCCCTCACCTCCAGAGTGAACATAAGTCATGTCTGTATATTACATCCATCATCCATCCATCCATCCATCCATCCATCCATCCATCCATCCATCCATCATCCATCATCCATGATGTGATCCAGCAAACATGTCCAAGCAGTAGTGTTGTGTTGTTGCTTCTCATTGTCAATAGAACCATGAGAAAGTATGAGAGTGACTGATACGCTTGTATGATCACTGGACCTTTTGAAAGCAGTCAGACTCTCATACTGTACCAGTAGCATCTGTGTCATTCACAACCCGTCTCCATCTTAACTGGACTTTCTGTGTACACATA